>NC_087345.1:123163808-123466838 GCF_030014295.1 Loxodonta africana | reverse complement strand
TACCGAATAGGAGTTAGCTTTGGGCTGATTTTGGTCATTATCCCCCTGAAGTTAGGCAGGCTCTGATGCTACTGCTACTCCTCCCTCCATTTTACAAACTTTTCAACACCTTCCACCAACCTATTATAGATAATGTACTTGTTTCTCCTGACATCCATTATTTAACTAGTACAGATTCTACTAGTGTAACTCCCAGCAGGGAAATTATTTCCCTTTCTCCCAAGCTCTCCATGGTACCCCTCCCTGTTGCCTGCATTCATGAGCAACCTTGTTCTGAACACTCCCTCACATGAAGGCTGGGATACCAACTTTAAGGTTATTCCCCTTCTATTGGCATACCTTTATTGTAAGGAGGTACCGTTAACATAGTATTATTGATTTATTTAAGAAAATACTTACACATAAAATAATCATTAAATCTATAGTCAGTATGAGAGTCATGTCTTTCTGCAGATAAGCACAATATTTAGATTTTTTTTTATCCTTCTCTAATATGTTGAAGGCAGGGATTCTAGTGTTTCAGAGCCCCTGCTAGCTTGCTGCCTTTAGGTTTCACATAGCTTTATTCCTTGATCTTCAACTTTCAAGAAACACTTACGAGAATTTAGCTTTCATCATTCTCCATTACCTTGTAGCATTCCATAAGGTATGACCCTTAGTCTCAAGAGACTAGGGTGCTCTTTTTCCACAAAACCCTCACTGTTATAATGAGGGAGGTTTCCCACTGTCTCTTCCATTGTTATAGATAGGGAGGTTTGCATTGTGTAAATCTCTTTAGCAACTATGGTGGAATAAGGAGAGTCCGATTTGGGTATTTCTTGTAACACACCACCCATTACTGATTTAAACTTGCACTCATAGTGAAGTGACCTTCACTTTATGGCTACTTATTAAGTATCCTCAGGCCTGCCATATATGGATAAAACCACCACTTTCTGCTTCATAAAACTTTGCTTTTAATATTTTGTGACGACATACTTATGCTACTTTTGCTTATTTTGAGATTTAATAGCAAGGATTTGTTGACAGCAAGAACAGAATATGGGACTCTTTAATCTTTGCATCTCTGCATAGATAAACTCCATAAAGTTTTAGCTGTTGTTTGTTTCTACATTTTGATATAAAACAGCAGGTTTAAAATCTGGAACACAGATAACCATCAGGCTAAAATGATCGCCAGTTTCCTTTAAGCATCAGACACTTTCTTGCTCCAAGGGCAAGTAAAACCTTAGGGTGGATGAGCTGAAACACAGGAAATTAGAAGCACTTGAATTAACATACACAACTTAGCTGGGAGACATATGCATTATTCTCACTTCAAAGGTAAAGAAACGATATGTGATTTTCCTCTTGTGGCTAGCAAGTCAGGGGCAGCAAGCCAGCAGATGAGCTTGCATAAAGTTGTCACCAAGGCATGTCACTTCTATTATAACGCAATAGCCTGCCAAGTGATTTAATGTCCTCAAACTCCAACAACTAGACTGTTGACTTCATATTATTGCCACTATGAATTAAAACAGTAATCTGTAATATTTGGATAGCACTTTTGTGATATTCTGATTTCTTTCACTCTGCAATTTGCTTCACTGTAGAAATAAGAAAGGTAAGACTCAAAGAGTGCCTTGTCCATGTTTACTAAGCTACCAATGATCAGATATTACTGTTAACCTGACTGTACTAGGCCCAATATGGAGTCATTTATGCTAAGCTCCATGCCAGCAAACTGAAACCTAACTAAGTTTAAAATCTATTTCACTGTAAATGTCTGATCTTCCTAGGAGCCAAAACCTGAGACAACCAATCTGCGCTTGCTGCCTCAGCTATAGCATATGATCTGGCTCCAAAAGTTCCCGACATGCTATACAAAAAGTGACTTAGAACTAACTAATCACTTTTGTGTCTGCTGTTACTTTCTTGTTCTTATACAACTTTGCTTATACAACTTTTGTCTCTTTTACTTGTGCTTTAGAGCTCTTATCTGATCTCTAGACTGGGCGATTCCCAAAATGAATTGCTAAATAAAGCCAATGAGTTCAAACAAAAGCTAATGTTTGGTTGAAAATGTCTTTTAACATTACTTAGTTATATTTTCTTAAATATGGAATAAAGAATCTATATTTGACCAATTTTATCTTTTACTTCTATGTTATCCATATCATTTTTTTATCTAACAAATATTTTTGAACACCTAATATGTCCAAGGTACTGTGCAAGATGCTGACTGAGTATCCTTCAGGGAAAAATTCAGACCCAGTTTGTCCCTTATAGCATTTATAGCGTGTTGGGGGAAGACAGTTATTAAACAAGTGATGAGTGTTAGGAAACAGTTTCATGGAACTTTCTGCACACTTGCCCAGTGGTTAGTCTCAGATATAGCATGTATTTTTCCACCTGCCTTTGTGTTCTACAACATACTGGTAGACCCAGATTAGACATTAGTTGAGTGGTAATTTGTCTTTGAAAAAAACCAAGACTCACCAACTACACAACAAGAGACCTGGCCTTACAAGTGGTATTCAGGGGACTGGGATTAAAATTCAGTGTTCCAGAGGTTCAGTGAAATATATAGGGCCTGAGGCTGAATTTCAATACAGAGGCCTAGACAGGTGAACATGAGGCAAGGATTTCCCAAGGCTGGAAAGAGAAGACAAGGTCTGTTACTGGGATCAAATTAAGTCTATGCAGGGGCAGAGTCTATAAACCGAATTTGGTACAGGCAGAATTATAAGTTATCTGTGTGGATAGTCATGTATGAGTTACAATATTAATAATAACATATATCATTTATTAGCACTAAAAAAAAAAAAAAAGGCCAAACCTATTGCTGTTGCATCTATTCCAACTCACAGTAACCCTTCAGGACAGAGTAGAACTGCCCCATAGGGTTTCCAAGGAGCAGCTGGTGGATTTGAACTGTTGACCTTTTGGTTAGCAGCCAAGCTCTTAACCACAACACCACCAGGGCTCCTTATTAGCACTACTATATTGTTAGCACTATGCCCTAAATGTGTTCCTTATATTATCTTTTTTAAATAATATTTTATTGAGTGTTTGGTGAAAGTTTATACAGCAAGTTAGGTTCCCATTTGACAATTCCTATACAAATTGTTCAGTGACATTACTTACATTTATTAATGTGTAAACATTCTGTTTAATTGTGTTCTGTTTCATTTCCAGTGGTCTGGTTTCCCTGCCCCATTATCTTCTCATCTTTGCTTTTGAGCAATTGTTGACTTTTTGGTCTCATACAGATGGTTTTTAAGTACAGGACCAACCTTATAGGTAATATCCTTTATTTTGTGTGCCACTCTGCTATTTTGCTAAAAGCCGATCTCAGGATATAGACTCAGTTCTAGGCTTAAAGGGTGTCTCAGGGAGATAGTCTCAGTTAATCCTCTATTCTGTACTGTTTCAGTTTCTCTTTTTTTTTTTTTTTTTAATAAGAATTTGAGTTCTGCTCCACCTTTTTCTCCTTTTCTATCTAGGACCATCTATTGTGACCCCAGTTAGAACAGTTAGTGATGGTAGCCGGGCACCATCTATTTCTTCTGATTTCAGAGTAGATGAGGTCCTGGCTCAGGTAGACTTGTTTCTTCTCTGAGCTTTTGGTTACTTTCTACTGTTTCACTCCTGAGAAGTAGAGACCACTAGTTTTATCTTAGATGGCTGCTCACAAGCTTTTTAAGAACCCAAATGCTGCTCACTTCACTAGGATGCAAATCATAATTTTTGTGAACTGTGTTATGCCAGTTGACTGAGTTGTCCAACGAGACCATGGTCCTAAGCTTTCAAACCCAGAATTCCAGTCTTGGAAGGTGTTTGGTTATGTCGTAGGAGTATCTATATTTGTGTCTTCAATAAATGTATGTGCCTGCACCAACATATTTGTATTTATACATACCTATAGACGCTTCTATCTGTTCTCACCTATGTACACACCTGTACCTACCCGTATACCAATATGCTATACCCATCCATGTGTGCTTAAACACTCGTTTTTACTTTAGTTGTGCTGTGCTCACTACATCCACATTCAGTGCCGCTTTCCCCATCACCCAAAACAAGTCTCTGCAATATAAAGTGCACTTTTTCCTCCCTCTCCTCTCCCTGGTAACCCCAGTGAACATCGGTCTCTATATATATCTATTCTTGTCTTCTTATAAAAGAGGGATCATACAATATTTGTCCTTATATGTTGACTTATTTCACTTAACATTATGCCCTCCAGGTCCATCTATGTTATAATATGTTTTGAGGACACATCATTGTTCTTTATGGTTGCATAGTATTTCATTGCATGTATTACCCCAACTTGCTTATCGATTCATCCATTGATGAGCACTTCAGTTGTTTCCATTTATTGTGAATAAACCAGCAATGAACATAGGTATGCATATTTCTGTTCCTGTCATTATTTTTAGGTCTGTAGGGTATGTACCTAAGAGTGAGAATCCTCTATCATAGGGTAGTTCTATATCGAGTTTTTTAAGAAAGCACCATTCTGTTTTCCATAGTAGTTGTACCATTTTACAGACCCATCATGAATGCATAAGTGTTCCAATTCTCTCTAACATTTCTTGTTACCTTTTTTTTTTTCAATCGGTACCGTTTTAGCTGGAGTAAGATGGTATCTCATTGTAGTTTTGATTTGCATCTCTTTAATGGCTAGTGATCGTGAACATCTTTTCATATGTTTGTTGGCTCCTTGGATGCTCTGTTTGGTAAGGTTCTGTTCATGTCCTTTGTCCATGTTGTGATTGAGTTGTTTGTCTTTTTGTTGTTGAGTTGTTGCCAGTTTTCAATAGATGTTAAAGATTAAACCCATATTGGATAAGCCATTTCCAAAGATTTTTCCCCAATCTGTAGGTTGCCTATTTACTCTTTTAAGACAGTCTTTTGATGATCATAAGTTTTTAATTTTTATGGGGTCCCATTTACCTATTTTTCTTCTATTTGTGCATTGTTGTAATGTTTGTTGTCATATTTTTACAAAAGATCAAGTCCCATAATTCTCTCCCTATGTTTTCTTCCAGGAATTTTGTAGTTTTAGGTTTAACATTTAGGTCTTTGATCCATTTTGAGTTAGTTTTTAATGTATGGTGTGAGGTATGGGTTCTGTTCATTTTTCTGCAGGTTGATATACAGTTTTGCCAGCACCATTTATTAAAGAGAATATTTCTGCCCCACTGGATGGACTTTGACCCCTTGTTGATAATAAGTTGTCGATAGCTGACTGGGTTTAATTCTGAATTTTCAGTTCTATTCCAGTGGTGTATGTTTCTATCATTGAACCAATATCAAGCTGTTGTGATTACAGTGGCTATATAGTATGTCTCGATATCAGGGGGTGTGAGGCCTCCTGCTTTGTTCTTTTCCTTCAGCATTGTTTTGGCTATTTGAAGTTTTTTTCCTTTCCATAGAAAGTTGGTCATTAGTTTTTCTATTTCAGTAAAGAATGTTGGGATTTGTATTGGGATTGCATTGTATCTATACATAGCTTTAGGTAGAATTGACATTTTCACTCTATAAGTCTTATAATCCATGAGCACAGGATATCTTCCCATTTTTCTAGGTCTGTTTTAGTCTCTTGTAGTAGTGTTTTATAGTTTTCATTGTATAAGTCTTTTATGTCCCTGGTTATGTTAATTCCTAGGAATTTTATCGATTTGCAGGCTATTATACATTATATTGTTTTCTTGATTTTCTTTTTTTTTTTTTTGAGTACTCTCTGACAGTGTAGGGGAACTTTTTATATTGATCTTGTATCCTGCAATGTTCCTAAATTTTTCTATTAGTTCCAGCAGTTTTCTTGTGGAATCTTTATAGTCCTCTATATGGTCACTATGAGTTGGAATTGACTCAACAGCAATTTTTTTTTTTTTTTATGTATAGGATCATGTCATCTGCAAATAGAGATAGTTTTACTTCTTTTCGAATTTGGATAATTTTTACCTTTTTTTCTTTTCTTACTGCTTTAGCTAGGATGTTCAATACAATGTTGAATAAGAGTGGTGATAATGGGCATCCTTATTTCATTCCCCTTCTCAAAATGAAGGCTCTCAGTCTTTCTCAGTTGAGTGTAATGTTGGCAGTAGGTTTTGCATACATGTCCCTAATTATGCTGAGAAATTTCCCTTCTGTTGTTATTTTGCTGAGAGTTTTTATCAGGAAAGGGTGTTGGATTTTATCAAGTGCTTTTTCTACATCAGTTTGCCCTGGTAGTGCAGTGATTAAGACCTATGGCTACTAACCAAAAGGTTGGCAGTTCAAATCCACCAGCCACTCCTTGGAAACCCTATGGGGCAGTTCTAGTATGTCCTATAGGGTTGCTATGAGTTGGACTTGATTTGATGGCAACAGATTTGTTTTGTTTTTTAATGATCATATAATTCTTTTCCTTTGTTTTGTTTATGTGGTGAATTTCATTGATTTTCTAATGTTGAACCATCCATGTAATTCTGGTATGAATCCTACTTGATTATGGTGTATGATTTTTTTGATATGTTGCTGAAGTCTGTTGGTTAGAATTTTGTTGAAAATTTTTGCATCTTTGTTCATTAGGGATTTTGGTCTGTAATTTCATTTTTTGTGTGTGCGTGTGGTGTCTTTGCCTGGTTTTAGGAGCCCTGGTGGTGCAGTGGTTAAACTGCCTGGCTACTAACAAAAAGGTCAGTGGTTCAAACTCACCAGCTGCTCCACAGGAGAGAGACGTGGCAGTCTGCTTTGGTAGAGATTTAACAGCCTTAAAAACCCTGCGGGACAGTTCTACTCTGCCCTACACAGCCACTGTGAGTTGGAATCGACTCAATGGGAGTGAGTTTGTTTTGCTGCCTGGTTTAAGTATCAGGGCTACTCTGGCTTCATAGAAAGAGTTCAGTAGTGTTCCTTCTTCTATGTTTTTGAAAAGATTGAGTGGGAATTGTATCAATTCTTCTCTGAATGTTTGGTAGAATTCTCCAGTGTAGCCATCTGGCCCTGAGCTTTTTTTTTTTGAAAGTTTTTTTGATGACGTTTTCAATCTCTTCGTTTGTAATGGGTCTATTTAAATTTTCTACCCCTGTTTGGTTAGTTTTAGTAGGTAGTGTGTTTCTAGGAATTTGTCTATTTCACCTACATTTTCAAATTTGTTGCAGTACAATTTTTCATGGTAAGCTGTTATGATCTTTTTCTCTCTTTTGGATTGGTTATAATGTCATCAGTTTCATTTCTTAATTTGGTTATTTATCTCTTCTGTTTTTTTTTTCTTTCTTTCTTTCTTTCTTTCTTTCTTTCTTTCTTTCTTTCTTTCTTTCTTTCTTTCTTTCTTTCTTTCTTTCTTTCTTTCTTTCTTTCTTTCATTGGTCTAGTCACTGGTTTGTCTATTTTACTGATCCTTTCAAAGAACCAACTTCTGGTTTTGTTGGTTTTTTCTATTGTTGTTCTATTATTCTATTTTGTTTACTTATTTATTTATTATTTCCTTTTTCTAGTAGCTTTTGGCTTCTTTTACTCTTCCTTTTCTACTTGTTCAAGTTGTCAATTTAAGTTAGTGATTTTGGATCTTCTTTTTTAATGTAGGTATTTTTTGCTATGAATTTCCCTCTGAGTATGGCTTTTGCTGTGTCCCAAAAGTTTTGATATGTTGTTCTTTCACTTTCATTTGATTCTAGGAATTTTTTAAATTTCACTTTTGGTTTTTCTACAACCCAGTAGGTTATTAATAGTGTATTATTTAGTTTCCATGTACTTATTTACTTGTTTTTTTCTGTTGATTTCTAGCCTCATACTGTTATGAGCAGAGAAGATGCTTTGTATGACTTCAGTCTTTTTAAATTTGTTGAGATTTGTTTCCTTCCCTAGCATATGGTCTATTCTGGAAAAAAAAAAATTCATGTATCCTGGAGAAGAATATGTATTTTTCTGATGCAGGATGAAGTTTTATTTAAGCTCTTAATGTCTTTAGTGATCTTTTTAGATGTTCTGTCTATAACCAAAAGTAGTGTGTTGAAGTTCTCTACTATTATTGTGGAGTTGTCTATTTCTTCTCTTGTATTAGTATTTGTTTCATGTATTTTGGAGCATTGCTGTTAGTTGCATATATGTTTATAATTGTTATATCTTCTTGTTGGATTGATCTTTTGTAATTATGTAATGTCCTTTATATCTTGTAATAGATTATGATTTAAAGTCTATTTTTTCTGATATCAGTATGCCCATCCCTGCTCTTTTTTATTTACTAGTTTCATGAAATATTTTTCTGCAACCTTTTATTTTTCTGCATCCTTTTATTTTCCCTGCTCTTTTCTGTTTACTGGTTTCATGAAATATTTTTCTGCATCCTTTTATTTTCAGTCTGTTTGTGTCCTTATGCCTAAAGTATGTTCCTTATAAACAGCAAAAGGGTGGATCATGTTCCCCCTTCCCCCATTCTGCCACTCTCTGCCTTTTGCATGTGGTGTTGAGACCATTTACGTTTAAGGTTATACTGAAAGTGAAGTGTCTACCTCACTCATTTTGCTATTTGTTTTTTGAGTGTTACATATCTTGTGTGTGTTTTTTTTTGTGATCTTTCTGTTTTTGTTTGTATTTGGCTGTTTTCTTGTTCTCATGAGCCTTTTTGCTTTCATCTTAGTTTTCTTCTGAATGTTTTTTTCTCTGTGATTTCTTAGTGGTTAGCATATATATTACATTACACAATTTACAACTGCAACAACATTTAACATACGAACAACAGTTAACGTACAATTTTAACATAATAAATTTATTCCTGATATGCTCCTCCCTCCCCTATTTCTGTTGGTTTGTCTCCATTAACATCAATATACAACCTACACTCATTAAGTTTACTTTGTACTTATTTCTTACAAACTTGATATTGTTTTGTTTGCAGGATTTAATTATTGAGTTTATCCCCTAAAAATATCATATACTTGGCCGTTATGATTGCCGGTGTTGTTGCATTTTTTTGGAGATCTCTCTCTCTGTCTCTTTTTATTTATTTATAAATATGTATGACCCATAAAATCGATTGCCATTGAGTCAATTCTGACTCATAGCAACCCTATAGGACAGAGTAGAACTATGCCATAGGGTTCCCAAGGAGCACCTGGTGGATTTGAAGTGCCAACCTTTTGGTTAGCAGCCATAGCACTTAACCACTACACCACCAGGGTTTCTTCCTAATGTATAGATACAAATATTTATTTAATGCTCTTGCCTTTCTATTTGGAGTGTTCCCTTGAGTAACACTTGCAAAGTCGGTCTGGTAGTGGCAAATTCCCAGAGCTTCCGTTTGAAAACGTCTTGATTTTCCTCTCATTTTTGAATGACAACTTTGCTGGGTAAAGAATTCTTGGCTGGTAATTGTTTTTATTCAGTATTTTGTATATGGCACTCCATTGTCTTCCAGCCTCTACAGTTTCTGGGGAGAAATCTACATTGATTCTTATGAAAGTCCCTTGTTATGTTGCACAGGCATACCTTGGAGATATTGCAAGTTCAGTTCCAGACCACTGCAATAATGAGAATATCAAAATAAAATGAGCCATATGAATTTTTTGGTTTCCCAGTATATATAAAAGTAATATTTACACTATACTATAGTATATTAGATGTGTAGTAGCATTATGTCTATAAAAGCAATGTACATACATTAATTTAAAAAAACTTTATTGCTAAAAATGTTAACCATCATCTGAGCCTTCAGTGAGTCATAACCTTTTTGCTGGTGGAGGGTATTGCCTTGATGTTGATGGCTGCTGACTGATCAGAGTGATGGTTGCTGAAGGTTGGCTGTGGCAATTTCTTAAAATAAGAAAACAATGACTTTGCTGCATTGATTGACTCTTCCTTTTATGAAAGATTTCTCTGTATCATGCAATGCTGTTTGATAGCATTTTACCCACAGTAAAACTTCTTTCAAAATTGGAGTCAGTCCTCTGAATCCCTGCTTCTGCTTTATCAACTAAGTTTATGTAATATTCTAGATCATTTGTTGTCATTCCAACAGTGTTCACAGCATCTTCACCAGAACTAGATTCCATCTCAAGAAACTACTTTCTTTGCTCACCCATAAGAAACTACTCCTCATCTGTTGAAGTTTTATCATGAGATTGCAGCAATTCAGTCACATCTTTGGCTCCACTTCTAATTCTAGTTCTCTTGCTATTTCCACCACATCTGCAGTTACTTCATCCACTGAAGCCTTGAACCCCTCAAAGTCGTCCATGAGGGTTGGAATCAACTTCTTCCAAAATCCTGCTAATGTTGATATTTTGACCTCCTATGAATTATGAATGTTCTTAATGGCATCTAGAATGGTGAATCCTTTCAGTAGGTTTTCAATTTCATCAGAGTAATCACTACTATGGCAGTTATAGCCTTATGAAATGTATTTCTTAAATAATAAGACTTGAAAGTCAAAATTACTCCTTGATCCATGGGTGCAGAATAGATGTTGTGTTAGCAGGCATGAAAATAACATTGATCTCCTTGTATATCTCCATCAGAGCTCAAGAGTGACCAGGTGCATTGTCAATAAGCAGTACTATTTTGAAAGGAGTCTTTTTCTGAGCAGTCGGTCTCACTATGAGTTGGAATTGACTTGATGGCAATGGGTTTGTCTGGGTTTTTTGTTGTTGTTGTTGTTTGTTTGTTTTTAGGTCTCAACAGTGAGTTTAAAATATTGAGTAAACCATGTTGTAAACAGATGTGCTGTTATCCAGGCTTTATTGTTTTATTTATAAAGCCCAGGCAGAGTAGATTTAGCATAATTCTTAAGGATCCTAGGATTTTCAGGACGGTAAATGAGCACTGATTTCAACTTAAAGTCACCAGCTGCATTAGCCCCTAACAAGAGTGCCAACCTGTCCTTTGAAGCTTTGAATCCAGACATTGTCTTCTCCTTCCTGGCTATGAAAGTCCTAGATGGCATCTTCTTCCAATATAAGGCTGTTTCATCTACATGGAAAATCCGTTGTTTAGGGTAACCACCTTCATCAATTATCTAGATCTTCTGGATAATTTGTTGCTACTTCTACATCAGCTCTTGATGCTTGACCTTGCACTTTTATGTTATGGAGACAGCTTCTTTCCTTAAACCTTATCAAACAACCTCTGCTAGCTTCAAACCTTTCTTCTGCAGCTTCCTCATCTCTCTCAGACTTCATAGAATCGAAGAGAGTCAGGGCCTTGCTCTGGATTAGGCTTTGGCTTAAGGGAATGTTGTGGCTGTTTTGATTTTCTACCAGACCACTTAAATTTTCTCCCTATCAGCCATAAGTCTGTTTCAATTTCTTATCGTTCATATGTTCATTGGAGTAATACTTTTAATTTCCTTCAAGAAATTTTATTTGTATTCACAACTTGGCTAACTGTTTGGCAGAAGAGGCTTAGCTTTTGGCCTGTCTTGGCTATCAACATGCCTTCCTCACTAAGCTTAACCATTTCTAGCTTTTGATTTAAAGAGAGATGTGTGACTCTTCCTTTCACTTGAAGAGTTAGAAGCCATTGTGGGGTTATTAATTGGCCTGATTTCAATATTTTCATGTCTTAGGAAACAGGGAGGTCCAGGGAGAGGAAGAGAGAAGAGAGAACAGAGGATGGTGGAGCAGTCACAACACACACAACATTTATCGATTAAGTTCACGGTCTTATGGGTGTGTGATTTGTGGTGCCCCAAAACGATTACAATAGTAACATCAAAGATCGCTGATCACCATAACTGATATACTAATGATGAAAAGTTTGAAGTATTGTGAGAATTACCAAAATGTGACACAGAGACACATAGTCAGCACATGCTATTAGAAAAATGGACTTGCTTGATGTAGGGTTGCTATAAACCTTCAATTTGTAAAAAAAAAAAAAAAAAACAGTATCTACGAAGTGCAATAAAGCAAAGTGCAATAAAATGAGGTATGCCTGTATTGTGCTTTTTTCCTGATGCTTTCAGAATTCTTTCCTTGTCTTTGATTTTCAAGAATTTTATTAAGGTATATCATGGAGTTGATCTTTTTCTGTTTCTTCTAATTGGCATTCATGTGGCTTCTCGTACTTTCAGACTTTGTTCTCTGTTCAGGTCTGGGAAATTCTCTCTGCTTATCTCTTGGACAATTGTTTCTATGCCTTTATTGTTGTCATGGTGCACTGGGATTCAAGTAATTCTATTTCTTCATTGAATCCCATATTTCCGTCTGGGTTTGTTCACTTTTCTTTGTTCTTTTCTTGTTTCTCTTGAGACTTAATAAGTTCAGTTATTTTGTCTTCTAGTTCATTTATTCTATCTCCTGTCAACTCTATTATTAAATATTTCTCTTGCTTTTTCTAATTCAGTTGTTTTATTCTTCAGCTCCAGTAGTTCTCTTTTTATTTTTTTCTTTTCCATGTTTACAATTTCCTTTTGAATCTCTCATTTTATTCTCCCATTGGTACCCTGATCTCTGCTAATTTGTTTTCTGTGTGCTTTTTGGTTTCCTTAAATATATTTAGCACCATAGTCTGAAAGTTTTCAATTTATTTGTTAATCTGGCCCCCATAGGAGAAATTTCCTCTTCTTCATGTTTTGCTTTTGATTGGTCCTTCTCTTAAGATTTTGTGTGTTTTACTATTTTTTGTTGAACTCAGACCACTTTAATTTTGTTATCTTTTTTTACCTTAAATTTGTATTCTGGTTTTTGCGAAAAATTTTCTGATTGGACTCCTGGGGGGTGTAACGCTCAAACACCCAGCTGCCAACTGAAAGACCAGGGCCTGAACCCACCAGCCATTCCATGGGAGAAACATGCAGCAGCCTGCCTCAGCAAAGACTCACAGCCCTGGAAATCCCATGGGGCAGCTCTACTCCTGCCCCACCGGGTCTCTGTAAGCCAGAATCAACCCAGCAGCAGTGGGCCTGGTAACTCCTCCTGAGAACCACTAGAAGGCATCTTATCCTTAGTTTTTTCAGTGCTGATTCAGGGGTTCTGGATGCTTTATATCTGGAATTCAATATGCATGCATGGGGGGGTGGTTAGCTGGTTGCAGACACTAACGTAAGTGGTGGGGCTCAACTTTCCTTTGGCAAATGTGCAGGGCTCTCTATGTGTTTTCCTCACAGGCACTCCTGCACAAACTCTCTCATGGTGTTCCACCGTGGGCAGGGAAATAACCATTTCCCTCTGTGTTGCCCGTTCATCCGAAATATTTCCCTCACCCTGCTGCCCTTGCAGTTCTTCCCAGTCCTAGTGCCCCTCCGTCTTGAGCCTCAGTGAGATTCAACAGCACTCTTTTGCAGCACCATGGTATCCCTTCGCCCCCTCCCAATTGCACAACCCATGAACTCCCATGGCCAATCTACTCTGCTTCAAAAAATCAGGCTACTGCTGCCTTAGATTAGATCCCTTTCTGTATTCCCTGCTTGGGGTGTTGCCCAGCCTCATCCCAAAATGGCTGCGATGAGCTAATGCTCCCAGTGTTAGTGGGTACATTCTCCCAGCTTCTGCACCATCCCCACTCCTCCTCTCTTCTGTTTCTGGACTCATCCCCACTTTCCAACATCTCAGCTGTGTCTGGGGTTCCGAGATCTCAGTCTGTTCTTGTTTTTATTTGTTTTTCAGTGGGTTAGTTGCCAGGGGAGTAAATGGGAAAGTCTAGTCACTTCTTCATCTTGTTCTACCCCTCCTTATATTATCTTGTTTAATTTACTCCTTACCCAGTTCTATGATGTAGTATATTAGGCAGGGTTTTAATTACCTTGACCTTGAATTGACACATATTACTACTTCTTGTCTTCCATTTGCAAAATTTAGTCATGAGGTAATACTAGATGCAAAGGATGGTGAGAAATATAGTCTTTGGCTGAACAATTTCTTCCCAGAAACAATTCTGTACTTTAACAGGTAGAGCATGTATTTGATAGACAGCCTGCCATCTCAGGTAGTAGATAGTATCCCCATCATAAAGATAAGAAAAATGAGGCTTAGAGAAACTGAATAACTTCCTCATTGTTACATATCTAGAAGTAGAAGAGCCTACGCCATGGCAAATATTTCACTAGATGCTCAATGTATACAATTTAATTTAAATTTAACACAAGGATTCTTTAAGTGAAATATGTTAGATGAAATAGAATTAAGATGATAGTCCCAATAACTTGGATTAAAAGGCAGAAGAAGCCATTAAAAAAGGATAATCACTTAATGTGCTGCTGAGGAATGAACACAAAGCTACTTATGTTGTTAAATGGAAAGCAAGGAGAAAACCAATGTGGTAAAATTTGTATACTTTAAAATTATATTTATACATACCCATGCATATTCATGCATACACAGAATATCTCTGGAAGGAGGTTACACAAGCTGCTGGCAGTGGTTTTTTTTCTGGAGAAGAGAACTGAGGACGTAGGGACCAGTATTTAAGAGAGATTTGTCTTTTAATATATGTCCATTTATATCTTTGGAATACTTTGTGTATATAATTATCTATACAAATGTAAAATTTTTAAAAAAAGTAAGTTTAAACTACACAAATCATCAGAAGATATCATAACCATTCCAGGACTGCTGCTAATTCTCCAAGTTGGAGTGAACGCTTTAGTGCTGATCAACACTCTTTTTTGGCTGCTGTGTAGCCTGCAAGTATTCTATTCCTGACTCCCTTTGACTTGAAACCATATTGACTCCTTGCAAACTTAAAAAAAAACTCATTGCTATCAAATCTATTCTGACTCACAGTGACCATATAGGACAGAGGAGAACTGCCCCACAGGGTTTCCAAGGAACAGCTGGTGGATTTGTACTGCCAACCTTTTACTTAGCTGCCGAGCTCTTAACCACTGCACCATCAGGGCAAACTTAGGGCATCATTAACTCTGGACCCGTTGCCAATAAACTATTGGACCTGGTTCTGCTTCCCATTTCCTGGTAACTGAACTGTCCAGGCTGACTAAGCACCAGCCAGGTTTCCTCAGGTTTACCACTTGTACCTAGATCTACTCTCCTGAGTCTGGACCTCCAGCTGGCCTTTCTACATCACTGGTTCCAATGCAACACACATGTGGAAAATCTGAAGAAATAAACTAGATGTATGACTGGAAAATGAGTGATTGGAAAACAAAGGATAACGAACCCTCACATGTAAATTCCTAATCAAGGATCTGAAAGGAAACAGGGACCACCGTTTTCAGTTCATGTTTATTAGAGCGGATTTCCTGATTTTTATGCCAACTACATTTCCATGGCCAGAGCTGATCTCCACAAATGCCAAAGCAGGTGCAAGCAACTCAAAAATAGCCTTGAATGAAAATAATTACCACTTTTATGAACAAGAAAGCATATCTTTGTGACATAAAGCCCCTTTCCTACCTGGAAAAGTCCTAATTACTACTGCTCATAACAAGAATATTCATGCACTAAGAACCAAAATGCCTAGATTCCAGTCTTTAAAGTTGTTTACTAGAGTTTAAAAAAAAAAAAAAAGAGTTTAGAAGGTGCTAAAAATTATTCTCAGTCCAACATGACTTTACAGACAATATTTGTTGTTCCAGTGATGCATAAAATATTATTCAAGTCCCTTCTGCCTTATTTTTTAGCACATTTTTTATTGTTATTACTGACAGGATACAACTAAACAAATGTAGAAATTAATCTTTAATTCTAATGCTAAATATTTCTTTAAAATTAAATACACAATTTAATACTATTAAATACAATTTAATAGTAACATTTCCATGAAATGTTAAAATAATTTGAACAAATATAGAGTCAAAACAAAATTTGTAATTAAAAGCTTTTTAGAGCATAGACTATGCTAAGTTATAGCACATTCCTTAATTAGAGCATGATGCCCTGCTTGGAATGCAGATGGAGAAATATATATATGTGACTTCCCATGCATTCTCACATTTTTCATGTTATCTGGGGAACATATTAAATACATTCTTTCATTCATTTATATATTTACTGCTGCCAAATGAACATTTTTAAGATAGTAAAAATGTCTGTATACAATATGTTTATTCTACTTCAGCATAGAAATGAATGTTTCAGCTCAAATGTCAACTTTTTAAATCAAATAAGAAATATATATATACACTAGACCATATTTCATATATATAGAGACACAGCCTTGTGGCACAGTGGTTAAAAGCTTGGCTGCTAACCAAAACGTCAGCAGTTTGAATCCAACAGCCACTTCTTAGAAACCATATGGGCCAAGTCCACTCTGTCCTATAGGGTCACTATAAGTTGGAATCAATTTGATGGAAACAGGTTTGTTTTGTTTAAATCCAAGATATGCAGGCAAGACGGCAGGCTGCTGGCTCACAGGCTGCAGAGGCTGATGAATTCCAAGATTGACAGGTAAGATGGCAGACTGCTGGCTCACAGGCTGTGGAGGCTGATGAATCCCAAGATCAGCAGGCAATATGGCAGGCAGCTGGCTGAAATCCCAAGAACTGGAGATCAGGTGATGATGAGGTGGATACAGGATCCAGACCAAGCAAGCAAGCTTTGTAAGAACATCCACATACAGACTGAATGCAGGCTACACCCCTGAGGAAACATCCCTTACAACTGCTTGGCTAATCACATCAGATTACATCATGGAGGGTGAATACATCCTTATTTAACTTCTAAATTACATCACTATATAACTGCCATACCACTGAGAATCATGGACCACACAACCTGACACACAACCTTAACCATCACAGTTCATCCCTCGTCAACTTTCCACCTATACCCATCTCCTTAAACCATGCACAATCTCTAAATAAAGACAATTACAAAGTTATGCTTGCACCTAACACGATACAGCTAACATGGGTAGAACCGAAAATGCACTAGTGCCATTTACATATTATAAATGAAGAAAACAAAAATATTTGATGTACACATACAAGGAAGAAATACTCGTAACAATTACAGCCTCATTTCCACAACTGGTCATGTGGTCATAGCTGGTATTTAGAACTACCTTTTTCCTCCACCCATTCCATATTCCCTTTGCCCTCAGCAAGCACCTTAGCTGGTCATGGTTCTTTGCCTGGTGGAGTGACCCAAACCTTCATTCCTGAAGCGTGTGGGCCATTAGTAGTCATGTCAGAATTGGGTTGTTGTAGCTTTCCATTGGCTTTAATCACAGGACATGATAGTACTGAGACATCCTAAGGGATATCCTGTATTCCAGACATATTCTTGTTCATCCTCATTATGCAAATTTCAAATGCATAATCCAATTTCCCCTTAGTAGTCAGGGTCAATCACACCAGCCAATACAGTAACTCCCTTTTTTGCCTGTTGATTCAGAGGCATGAGGAGCCCAAAATGGCTGGGTGGCATTCTTAGCTTCCAGTTCAATGGAATCTGTGTTCTGTCTCCAGGTGGGAGAATTCTTCCCTTAGGAACCAAGACCTCTAGACGTACAGAGCATAGGGTCACAAAACAGAAAGCAAAAATTTGTGAGTGGGTCACTAGGGGTAATAGTGAGTGGTGCCACTCCCGTCTCCGCCCCTTGATTCCTGGAATCATGAATCCTGGCTATGGGGGAAAGAGCAGCATATATTGGATGCTACTTTAAAGCATATACAGCCTCCTGGAGAATATTGCCCCAATCTTGCAAAATGTTGCCACCTAGACTGCACTGTAATTGTGTTTTTAGAAGGCTATCCCCATCGTTCTATTAAGCCAGCTGCTTCCAGATAATGGGGAACATGGTAAGATCGGTGAACTCCATGAGTATGGGCCAATTGCTGTACTTCATTTGCTATGAAGTGAGACCCTTATCTGAGGTGATGCTGTGTGGGATACCACAATGGATAAGCCATTCTGTGAGTCCATGGATGGTAAGTCTGGCAGAAGATTGCATGTAGGGAAAGCAAATTCATATCCAGAGTAAGTGTCTATCCCAGTAAGAATGATACACTGCCCTTTCCATGATGGAAGTGCTCCAATGTAATCAACCTGCCATCAGGTTGCTGGCTGATCTCCTCAAGGAATGGTTCCATATCAAAGACTCAGTGTTGGTCTCTGCTGATGGCATATTGAGCATTCAGCAGTGGCTTTAGCCAAGTCATTCTTGGTGAGTAAAAGTTCATGTTGCTGAGCACATGCATAACCTCCATCTCTGCCACCATGACCACTTTTTTCATGAGCTCACTGGGTGATGACAGGAGTGGCTGGAGAAAGAGGATGACTGGTTTCCACAAAGTGCATCATCCTATCCACTCGATTGCTAAAATCCTCCTCTGCTGAGGTCACCCTTTGGTTAGCATTCACATGAGACACAAATATCTTCACTTCATTGGACTATTCAGAGAGGTCTACACACACAGTACTTGCCATACATCCTTGTCACCAATTTTCTAATCATGTTGCTTCTAAATTCCTGAGCACCCAGCCAAACCATTGGCCACAGCCCATGAATCAGCACACAATCACACATCTGGCCATTTCTCCTTCCAAGCAAAATGAAGAACCAGATGCACTGCTCGAAGTTCTGCCCAGTAGGAAGATTTACCTTCACCACCGTCCTTCAAGGAGATCCCAGAATGGGGCTGCAGAACTGCTGCTGTCTACTTTCGAGTGGTACCTGCATATTACGCAGACCCATCTGTAAACCAGGCACAAGTTCTCTCTTCTTCAGCCAACTGATCATAAGGAACTCTCCATGAGGCTATAGGTGCAGGCTGTGAGAAGGCAGTGACAGAAGTGGAGCCATGGGCATTTGGGCCACTTCCTCATGCAACTTACTTGTGCCTTCAGGTCCTGTTCAGATCCAATCTCATATATACCACTTCCATTTAATGATAGAGTGCTGCCATGCACGTCCAACTTTGTGATTCAGAAAACACCCAGTTCACGATGGTCAGCTCAGGCCTTATGGTGACTTGGTGTCCCATGGTTAAGTGTTCCATCTCTATTAAGGCCCAGTAACAAGCCAAAAGCTGTTTGCCAAAAGGAAAGTAGTTGTCTGTAGAGGATGGCAGGGCTTTACTCCAAAATCCTAAGGTTCTGCACTGTGATTCACAAATAGGGGCCTGTAAAAGATTCCAAACAACATCTTTATCTGCCACTTACACTTCATGCACCATTGTATCAGCTGGATCACATGGCCCAGGTGGCATGGCAACCCAAACCTGTTGCAGAGCCTTCTTGTGTTCTGGGCCCCATTCAAAACTAGCAGCTTTTTGAGTCACTTGATAAATAGGCTGGAGTAGCACACCCAAATGAGGGATATGTTGCCTCCAAAATCCAAAGAGGCCCACCAGGCATTGTGCCTCCTTTTTAGTTCTAGGAAGGGCCAAATGTAACAACTTATCCCACACTTTAGAAGGAATATATAGAGATGCAATACACCTCTAAATCCCTAAAAATTTCACTGACTCATATAGCTGCAGAGGCTGACGAACCCAAGATCGGCAGGTCAGACGGCAGGTCACTGGCTCACAGCCTGTAGAGGTTGACAAATCCAAGATTGGCAGGCAATATGGCAGGCAGCTGGCTCAAGTGCCACGAACCGGAAGTCAGATGATGATGAGGTGGTTGCAGGATCCAGAACTTTTCGAGAACACCCATATATACATTAGACACAGGCCATGCCCCCAAGGAAACACCCCTTACAACTGCTTAGTGATCACATCAGATCACATCATGGAGGATGATTATATCATTACATTACTGCCAAATGACATCATCTCATAGCTGTCAAACTGCATTGTTAGATAACTACCAAGCTACATCATTACATAACTGCCAAACCACTGAAAATCATGGCCCAGTCAAGCTGACATAAAACCTTAACCATCACAGACACCAACCATCTATTTTTCCTCTCTTCTCTGTGGTCATCTCATTCTAAACCCTTTTGAAAGTTCCTCCTCTACCTGCCCTCTGAGTATTGAAGTTCCTTGGGACCCTTAGATGGGCCTCTCTTCCTAAGTTACTTCAGGCAGTCCTCTAATAAAAATGCTATCTTTGTGCAGATGATGCCTATATTTACCTAACACAATGATAACTGTCACAGCGACCTCATGAATTTCAGAGTAGAACCGTTCCATAGGGTTTTCTTGGCTGTAATCTTTACAAAGGAGCCCTGGTAAGGCAGTGGTTAAGCTAATCAAAAGGTCTGCAGTTTAAAAGTTTAAACTCACCAGCCATTCCACAGGAGAAAGATGTCTGCTTCTGTAAAGATTATAGCCTTGGAAACCCTATGGAGCATTTCTACTCTATCTTATAGTGTTACTGTGAGTCAGAATTGACTCAATGGCAATGGGTTTGATTTGCAATCTTTACAGAAGCAGATTGTCAGGCCTCTCTTTTGCAGCACTGCTAGGTGGGTTTGAACCATCGACCTTAAGGTTAGTAGCCAAGAGTAAACTGTTCGCATCACCCAGGCACCTATGTTGCATGACACTGTTGTGAAAAGCCATGAGATCTCCCCATTAGGAACAAGGAAAGAACAATTCAACAGATAGGCCAGAGAAGGTATAAAGCTGCTTTCTGCTTGCAACCTACTGGGTTACATTCCAGCATCTGGGGTAAAGTACAAAGATTGTGCTGGGAAAGCAATCTTCTTTGTGACTACCTTTGCAGGGCACAGCCTTCTTGTTGTTTGGTAAATGATGTTCTAGCTCAAATCCATGACCCTCAGTGGACAGGTCACTTGGACATTGGCAGTCCCTGTGACATTCGGCCCTGTCTTCTGGCTGGAACCCTGCCACAGCAGGCCCACACTGTATTCTTCGAGCACACGTGCCTCTTGCTCCATACCCCATCCCTGATAAGCACACTATCCCATCCATTCTCCAAAGCTTCCAACATCTCTACAGAGAGATGTGAGACCCATGTTCTTAGCATCTGAGAAGCTGACAGCCTATAGGTGAGTGGCAGGGCCTCAACATGAATTTCTCCTAATTCTTTATTCCCTGACTTCAAAGAACAGGGGCAGCTCAAACACTAGCTAAGCTCCCATCCAATCAAGCCCTAACCACCAAGCTCTTCTTTTTGCACCTACTTCCCCTCCTCTAATAAACTCCAAGAGTTTTTAGGTGTGAGGAAGTAAATAAAATGGAGATTATATAATAATCTGAAATAAATTCTAAATCCATCTTTTCTAGAAGTTATATAAACAAATACATTTTCAACTTAAGCCAGTCTGGTTAGGGTTCTATTGCCTACAAACCAGAAAATAGTGACTACTACTCCATATAAAAAAAAAAAATAGGGCATAGGAATTCACATAAATGGAAATAGGGCCAAAGATCAATTACAGGAGTGGACTCAGCAGGAGTACCTCCTGTTATAATAAGTAGCTCCTCTGTGTTTTGTTTTTGTTTTTTTTTTTAATGTTTTAATAATACAGTGCTACTAAAAGCATAGTCCAGGGCAAAAATAGGCACAGAAATTGAGAGTAAGCATTTAGAACTGAGAACAACTTGGCATTGCCATGGTATTTACGTACATGATCAGTGAATATATCTCACTGAAAAAAGGAATAAAAGAGTTGGGTACTTTCTTTTTATTTCATTTTCCTAGCAATTTATTCTTACTGTATTTTCAAAAGTAGCAGTCTATGATGGAATAGAAAATAAATGAAGAAAGAAAGAAGGGAGAGAGGAAGGGAGGAGAGGGGGAGGGAGAAGGAAGAAAGGAAAGAAGGAAAGAAGCTAATCCTTTATCACAGGTAGTTTAAGAATCACCACACTGGTGTACGTTATATGTTCTCTGAAACTGGCCTAAAATTCTTTGTGCAGGAAAAACCAGAGAGAGCTGGAACTCTACAGGACTGCTTTATTTTTCGAGGTCTCAAAAGTTTTCCACCTTTGCCAGGGCGTAGTCACCACTTTCCTATCGCTCTCTATTTAGTGGAAGATACATGAGTTTTCCTTCTCTGACAGGTTTCCTCCTTACACAGGTTCCAGCTTTCGCAGGTTTTATTGTATAAAGTGGTAGAAGATAAAATAACTACATAAACAGCTCCATAACTGGTTCTCTTAGCTGATAATTTACCCTCCCTCCCACTGATGTTCCCTCCTTATCACCCATCCAACTCTACGCACCTGTGCTTTTCCCCTCCTACCTAGCCAATTTCCTCCTCATCATCCTGCCAACCCCACAGCTTTCTTCAGTTGTGCCACTTGAAATGCTGTTTAACCTAAAATGAACATATATTATAATGCTAGATGAGCACACTCTTGTGTTCCACAGTGGACCACAGTCCTCATCAATATTTTATGCCCTGTTGACTTATGCCTAAATTTCTATATGGTTTAGAATGAAATTGCATTTCCACCTCCTCCTATCAAACATTGCACAGATTATATAAGATCTTTTTTCTCTAAAAAAATTGCTCAGTCTGCATTAGGAAAAGCAAGTGCTAAGGGAGCAGAATAAAATGTTTATATAGTGGTGCTTTTACACAGTTTTTCTGGGCACAATCTGTTGGAAAATCTCTTTCTAATTAAAAAATAAAGATAAAATCAGTGGGATTAATCTTGGTTTGATTGTTTTGGTTCAATGCTTACCAGTAAGAAGATACTCTGTTAAGGTGATTGCTTTTCTTCAGTCATATTTGGCTTCTTGTCAAAGTTAGTTTGGGGTTAGTCTCCCCCTCCCCACATGGAGAAAATATACTAATTCATCTGTCTACAAGATATTAAAGCAAAATCTAGAAATAATTGGGATCTTATATTTGGGTTACCCATCCCACTTACTTAAAGATTTGGTTAAAATAAAAGCATACAAAATAGAGAATGTATTTGGAATTCTACAAGTTACAATATATATACTTTTAATTTTAAAAGTTAGTTTAGTGTTCAAAAATATATTAACATAAAAATATGAGTACTTAATACAGTATTCTAGGAATCAGGGAGATAAAGACAGCTAACAATATAACTGGGAAGAGGGTTTCCATGTGCACGTAAGAGACAGTGGAGGAGAAGAAAAAGGAGGAGGAAGAGAAGTGGGAGGAGGAAGAGGAAGGCTACAGAGAGAGATGCTGTTCTTAGGTGCTTTGGAGTCAGCTCTGACCCATAGCGACCCTATGTACAATAGAACGAAACATTGCCTGGTCCTGTGCCATCTTCTCAACAGTTGGTATGTTTGAGCCCATTGTTGCAGCCCCTATGTCAATCTATCTCGTTGAGGATCTTTCTCTTTTTCGCTGACCTCTACTTTAACAAGCATGATATTCTTTTTCAGGGACTGGTCCCTCCTGATAACATGTCCAAAGTACATGAGAAGTCTCACTATTCTCACTCCTAAGGAGAATCCTGCCTGTGCTTCTTCCAAGACAGATTTGATCATTCTTCTGGCAGTCCAGGATATATTCAATACTCTTTGCCAACACCATAATTCAAAGCATCAATTCTTCTTTGGTCTTCCTTATTCATTGTCCAGCTTTCACATGCATATATGTTGTTGTTGTTAGGTACTGCCAAGTCAATTCTGACTCATAGTGACCCTTTACACAACAGAACAAAACACTGCCCAGTCCTGCGCCATCCTCACAATTTCTGTTATGCTTGAGTCCATTGTTGCAGCCGCTGTGTCAATCCATCTCATTGAGGGTCTTCCTCTTTTTCACTGACCCTCTGCTTTACCAAGCATGATGTCTTTCTCCAGGGACTGGTCCCTCCTGATAACGTGTCCAAAGTACATGCATATGAGGTGATTGAAAATACTATGGCTTGGGTCAGGTGCACCTTAGTCCTCAAGGTGACATCTTTGCTTTTTAACATTTTAAAGAGGAAGATGGCTTGTATCAATTTTTTTCAAAAGATTTAAAGAGTTTAAAAAATTCTTCAATTCCCAGTCCTCTAATTTTAAAATGTTTTATATTTTCTCCCTTGTCCCCTTGCTCCTTACCTTTATTGGTAAAGGAAGAAATATAGTACAAGCCACCAGGACACACTGAACAAGGATTGAAAGATAGAAAGAAGAGAACCCCGCATCTCCCCAGGTGGAAGAAGATGTCACACAGTAGACAAGAGGAATGGGGACCAGTGTACTTTCTGGCCATGCCCTGGGAAGTAAGGGGATGGGGCTCTAGGCATCTGAGTGTTAACACTGGCAAAAAGGCCTTGTGCCTCAATTTACAAAGGAACTCCAGAGCTCCTAACCTTCAAAGGATCATGAGGGCTTTCAACAATGGGCATCTGAGCAGGGACCAATGTGAATCCCATACTGGAGTGTCTCCTTAAATATTTACTTTGTGCAAAACCTTAGGACATTTGCACAATCCTAGAGAAATGTTTAGGGTTTAGGGAGGGAGACTGACGACATAAGAGTTTAGAACTGGATTGAAATTTACTTCAGGAAATGAAGAAATGTGACCTTTCTTGCACATGAAACTCATAGCCTTTGCAAGTATGGTTAATATGAAGAGACACACATCAGAGAAAAAATATATTGTTACACTACATGTTATATACTGTATTTTTACGCAAATAACACATACCTTCTGTATTTGTTTGCCGGTCATGCCCTTCCACCATGAGGCACACTCACATGCGTTGTCATCCCAGTCCTCTTCCACATGTTGCTGTAAAAAAAAACTAGCATAGCACACTTATGAAAATACCTCAAAGGAGTGGGGCTCAGCCGACAAAGGCAGAAGGCACATTACTTGAGTAAAAATACAGTGTGTATATATATATGCATCTTATTATGATGATGCTTATTATCATAAACATTGCAGCTATTACATGTGGACATTAGAAATCCTTTCAAACAAATCTCCCCTCTTTAAGTATCATGACCATCACTCATGATCAGGAATTCTTCCAGAACTGAGTCCTCCACCCTGGAGCCCCCTCTTGTGTGCTTGCAGAATTCTAACACCCACGCTCCTGGCTCTCCAACTAATTAGAAATTAAGAAGAATTTTTTTGCTTTCAGCTCTCTGACCCCAACCATGGTACAATTCCATCTGAAATATTTGCTACCTTGATTCTCTAAGGTAGATTACACTATGAGGGCCAAGTTTCTCAGACCTTAGCAACTGTAAACCTAGATGGTGTTGGTGGCCCCTCAACATGCATTTTTCTTTAATTATTTATTCCCCTTATTTAGTAGAAAGTACTGTGTGTGTCTGTGTGTGTGTGCACGTGCACATTTGTGTGCGTGTGTGCACATGCACATTTGTGTGTATGTGTGGTTAATTGAGGGCTAATTCCACTTATTTTTCTGTAATAGTATAATTTCTCATTTTGAAATATGTACAATATAAACAGTATTGCTATTGTACTGTTTTTCATACTAGAGTGTAGCAACACAAAAACTTAGCCAGCAATTTGATTCCTTGTTGTTAGGCATTGTCACGTCAATTTTGACTCATAGCGACCCCATGTGACAGAGTACAACTGCCCTGTAGTGTTTTCTTGGCTGTAATCTTTATGGAAGTAGATTGACAGGTCTTTCTCCTGTGGAGCCACTGGGTGGGTTCAAACCGCCAGCCTTTAGATTAGCAGCTGAGCACTTAAGCATTTGTGCCACCAGGGCTCCTTTGGTAGTCTAAAGAGCCCTCATAAGAACATAAATGCATATTTATGCAAAGGAATATTTCTGAAAAATATATTTTCCATGTCCGATGGCTATTAATTTGGACCTAACTAGTTTTCTCTAAAAATAAATGTCAGAGGGTCAAGGAAGATATTAGGCTATTAAATAATTTTCTCTGCCTGTTATAAACATTAAATTAAATTTATATGCTAATTGTGACAATAATTGCTGTTTGCATGGTTTCACATTAAAAGCATCATTTTATAGAGAGAGTTGTTAACTGAAATGAGGTTCCCAGTTGCCACTGAGAGAATCAAAAGGATCTTAGTTTGGGGAGTAAATATGTGATTAGAGTGATTGTGTATGAATCGTGATTATATTCTTCAAAACAGAAAACACAATAGGGCTTATGACTTCCCTCTAAGAATCCAATCAATGAATTAACACATATTGAACACCCACAGGGTTCCTGGAGCTGAGCAAATTATTTCATAATCCTGCAAAACATTAGCGAGTGGACGGAGCCGTACAATTAACATAGAGGAGCATGGCCCCAGGAGGGGCCATCAAGCATGTGGAATTTATTTCTACCATGGATAGCATCTCCAATGTGCATTCTAGAGCAAAATTTGGACTGGAAGCCAGAACTGGCTTCTGTTCCCAACTCTGTCATCTGGTAACTGCATAATAATCTCAAAAACACTTCACCTTTCTGAGGTTTAATTTCTTAATCATAAAATGTAAATCATTGCCCTGTCATATGGGGAGTTTCAAAGGAATTAACAAAAGTGAAATTACATGAAACATTATTAAACACTGTGGTGTAGTGGTTAAGAGTTCAGCTGCCAACCAAAAGGTCGGCAGTTTGAATCCACCGCTTCTCCTTGGAAATTCTAATCTGTCCTATAGGGTCGCTATGAGTTGGAATCACTTGACAGCAATGGGTTTGGTTTTTCTTTGGTCAGTAAAAGGGGAGGACAGAGTTCAGTCAATCATGTTAAGATTAGCTGATGGTTGATCTTCTCTACTTCTCCCTTCTCTTTCTTTATAAGCCTCATTGTTCCTAGGTTACTTTGAGTCATTTGTTTTTTCTGGAAATCCGAATGGTCTCCCTATATCCATATAGAATAACTGCTCAGAATAAAACTTATGTTCTCATTTTGTTGAGTTTTAATTATTTTTAACACTAATAAAAATTTTATGGAAATGTTTTCAGTACATAACTGCTCAGGTTCCCCCTATAACTATTCTACCTGCAGTCTGTCTTATCTCAGCTAACAGTAATTCCATCTTTCTATTTGCACTAGACAAAATTCCTGTCATCCTTGACTTCTCTTATGCTCCATAACCAATTTCTTTGTTCCATACCCTACAGCAAATCCTTTTGGCACTGCTTTTTCAAAATCTATTTATTACCACTGCTATCACCATTACTCTGGGGATACAAACCACCATCATCTCTCTTCTGGATTACTTCATAGCTGGCTGGTCTTGCTACCCACCTATAATTTATTCTCAATAAAGCAGCCAGAATGGATCCCTTGAAAAAAAAAAAAAAGTACCTCAGATCATATGACTTCTCAAAACATTTCAGTGGCTCACCATTTCAACCAGAATAAAAGTAAGCACTTACTATGGGCTATAAGATCTGTTTTTCTCTGTCACACACGTACACACACCCACACACACACACACCCTTATCTCAGATCACATTTCATACTAATTTCCTCCTCACTTACATTCCTCCGGGAGCCCTGGCAGCCAAGCGGTTAACAGCATGGTTGCTAACCAAAAGGTCAGCTGTTCAAACTCACCAGCCACTCCTTGGAAACCCTATGTTGTTGTTGTTAGGTGCCGTAGAGTTGGTTCTGACTCATAGAGACCCTGTGCACAACAGAACAAAACAGTGCCCAGTCCTGAGCCATCCTTACTATCGTTACACTTGAGCTCATTGTTGCAGCCACTGTGTCAACCCACCTCGTCGAGGGTCTTCCTCTTTTCCACTGACCCTGTACTCTGCCAAGCATGATGTCCTTCTCCAGGGACTGATCCCTCCTAAAAACACGTCCAAAGTATGTAAGACACAGTCTCGCCATCCTTGCCTCTAAGGAGCATTCTGGCTGTTCTTCTTCTAAGACAGATTTGTTCATGTTTTGGCAGTCCATGGTATATTCAATATTCTTTGCCACCATCACAATTCAAAGGCATCAATTCTTCTTTGGTCTTCCTTATTCATTGTCCAGCTTTCACATGCGTATGATGTGATTGAAAATACCATGGCTTGGGTCAGGCGCACCTTAGTCTTAAGGGTGACATCTTTGCTCTTCAATGCTTTAAAGATTTACCTTTGCAAGGCATCTTTTGATTTCTTGACTGCTGCTTCCATGGCTGTTGATTGTGGATCCAAGTAAAATGAAGTCCTTGACTACTTCAGTCTTTTCTCTGTTTATCATGATGTTGCTCATTGGTCCAGTTGTGAGGATTTTTGTTTTCTTTATGTTGAGGTTCAATCCATACTGAAGGCTGTGGTCTTTGATTTTCATTAGTAAGTGCTTCAAGTCCTCTTCACTTCCAGCAAGCAAGGTTGTGTCCTCTGCATAACGCAGGTTGTTAATGAGTCTTCCTCCAATCCTGATTCCCCGTTCTTCTTCATATAGTCCAGCTTTTCGGATTATTTGCTCAGCATACAGATTGAATAGGTATGGTGAAAGAATACAACCCTGAAGCACACCTTTCCTGACTTTAAACCAACTAGCATCCCCTTGTTCTGGCTGAACAACTGCCTCTTGATGTATGTAAAGGTTCCTCATGAGCACAATTAAGTGTTCTGGAATTCCCATTCTTCACAATGTTATCCATAATTTGTTATGATCCACACAGTCAAATGTCTATGGGGCAGTTCTATTCTGTCCTCTAGGATCCCTGTGTGTTGGTATTGACTCAACGGCAACAGACTTTTGTTTTTTTTTTTGGTTTACTCTCCTTCAGGTACAATGGCCTCCATGCTTCTCAGGGCACTTGCTTTTCCACTCTTCTTCAAATACTGTTTCCCTGATGTATTCATGGCTTGCTACTTCAGCTCTTTTAAGTCCTTACTCAAATGTCACCTTCTCAGTGAGACATTCCCTCACCACTCTTTTGTTAACTGCAACCCACTTCATTCCTGCTTCTCTCTTCCCCCTTCATGTTTTTCGTTCCCCTTGTCACCTATCACTTAATAAAGCAATCCAAACTCATTGCCTTCAAGTCGATTCCAACTAATAGACGCTACAGGACAGAATACAACTGCCTCATAGAGTTTCCAAGGAGTGGCTGGTGAATTCTAACTGCTGACCTTTTGATTAGCAGCTGATGTCTTAACTACTGTGTGACCAGAGCTCCTATCACTTAATACGTTAGATAATTTCTAATTTATTTTTCTGTTGTCTATCTACCCATTAAAATGTTTATTCCCTGAGAAGAAAAATGAATATTTGTATGTTTTGGGAGCCCTGGTTGCACATTGGTTAAAGTGCAGCTGCTAACCAAAAGGTCCGTGGCTAACCAAAACTACCAGCGGCTCTGCAAGAGAAAGATGTGGCGGTCTGCCTCTGTAAAGATTTACAGCCTTGGAAATCTTGTGGGACAGTTCTACTCTGTCCTATACTGTCGCTATAAGTCTGAATTTACTTGATGGCAGCGGGTTTGGGTTTTTTGTTTTGTTTTTCTTTTTGTATAATTTGGCATTGTTGTATCCCAACTGACTAGAACAATGCTGGCACAAAATAGCTAACAGTGAATAGTTGTTGGAGGAAGGAGTACTGGTATTACTGAACATGTACAGAAAATCTGTCCTAATAATTTCCCATTCTAAGAAAAAAAGCATTTTTATAGATGAGAAGTTAAATGACTCACTCCTATTATAGATAATTTTACACTGATTGGAAAGTAGGCTTTGAGTTACTATTTGTCCCTAGACTTAATTATGAGGCTGGCTTCAGCTTGCATGTTATTTTGTATAACTGGGGAACCTAGACACAAAGGGAATTCACACACATTCTTTAGCTCTTTCCAGGCCATCTGCTGGGTGCTCTTCAGGAAGATTAGGGACAAGAAGAGAGACTGGGGCAAGCATCCCCCTCTCCCTATAGGAGGTAATTGGCTGCTTCTGTGGTCAAGCACAAATCATCACCTACTTCTCTAGACTCTTCCCTCCTATGAAGCAGAAGACCTAAGCCTCTGCGGCAGAGGCAGAAACCCTTTGATCTCCAGGGCAAGGAAAACATCCTTGCATTCTTATGTAATTGATTTCATATTGTGATATCTAAATAAGCAAATGTTATATTTCAACAAACAGATGCAGCACTGGAGGTGCTCACTTGTCTATGTCAAGAAATTTAGAAGACAACTTCCTGGCCAACTGACTGGAAGAGAAACATATTTATGCCTATTCCCAAGAAAGGTGATCCAACAGAATAAGAAATTATTGAACAAAATTAATATCAAACACAAGTAAAATTTTGCTGAAGATCATTCAAAAGCAGTTGCAGCAGTACATCGACGGGGAACTGCCAGAAATTCAAGCAGAATTCACAAAAGGATGTGGAACAAGGGATATTATTACTGATGTCAGATGGATCATGGCTGAAAGCAGAGAATACCAGAAAGATGTTTACCTGTGTTTTATTGACTATGCAAAGGCAATCACTGTGTGGATCATAACAAATTAAGGATAACATTGCGAGGAGTGGGAATTCCAGAATACTTAATTGTGCTCAAAAATCCTCACACCTGGACCAATAAGTAATATGATAAATGGAGAAAAGATTGAAGTTGTCAAGGATTTCATTTTCTTTGGATCTACAATCAATGCCCATGGAAGCAGTGGTCAGGAAACCAAAAAGCAAACGTGTTGCCTTGGGCAGTATGCTGCAAAAGACCTCCTTAAAGTGTTAAAAAGTAAAGCTATCACTTTGAGGACTAAGGTATGCCTGATCCAAGCCATGATATTTTCAATGCCCCATATGCATGTGAAACTGGACAATGAATAAGGAAGACAGAAGAAAAATTGACACCTTTGAATTATAGTGTTGGTGAAGAATATTGAATATACTATGGACCGCGAGAAGGACAAACAAGTCTGTCTTAGAAGAAATACAGCCAGAGTGCTCCTTGGAAGCAAGGATGGTGAAACTTCATCTCATGTACTTTGGACATGTTATCAGGAGAAGGACATCACACTTGGTAAAGTAGAGGGTCAGCAAAAAAGAGGAAGATCCTCAATGAGATGGCTTGACACAGTGGCTGTAACAATGGACTCAAGCATAACAATGGTTGTGAGGATGGCACAGGACTAGGGAGTGTTTTGTTCTGTTGTACATAGGGTTTCTATGAGTGGGAACCTACTTGACGGCACCTAACAACAACAATATTTCTAAGAATCCTTTAGGTCAATTTCCATCTCGTGGCATACTTCATAGAACACCATCTTAGCTATCTAGTGCTGCTATAACAGAAATACCACAGCTGGATAGCTTTAACAAACAAAAATTTATTTTCTCACATTTTAGGATGCTGGAAGTCCTAATTCAGAGCACTGGCTCTAGGGTAAGGCTTTCTGTCTCTGTCAGCTCTGAGGAAAGGTCCTTGTCTCTTTGGCTTCTGTTGCCTCGTTCCTTGGAGATCTCCATGTGGCTTGGTGTCTTAGGCTGGGTTCTCTAGAGAAGTAAAACTAATAAGGCATATAAATATATATAGAGAGAGATTTATATCAAGGAAATTGCTCACACAATTATAAAGGTTGGAACATCCCAAGTCCATGGGTCAAGATAGAGGCTTCTCCTGATCGATGTAGCTGCAGGCCAGACAGCTGGGCTCTTGCTCACAGACTGCAAAGATTTACAGATCCCAAGATCGGCGGGCAACACCACAGGTAAGCCACTAGCTCAAGTGCCAAGAACTGGAAGTCAGATGAACAGGAGCTAGCTGCAGGATCCAGAGCAAGCAAAACCCCAGGAAGCTTGCCAGAAAGTCCAACTATATTGCATGCAGGCCACATCCCCAAGGAAACTCCCTTTCAACCGATTGGCAACTCACAGCAGACCCCATCATGGAGGTTATCACATGTCAAATGTCAAATATCAAATGTCATCATGGAAGTGACCACATCATCATATGACTGCCAAACCACATCATAACTGCCAGACCACTGAGAATCATGGCCCAGCCAAATCGACACACAACCTTAACGATCACACTTGGTATCTATCTTCCCCCATCTCTGCTTGCTTCCTTGCTTGTTTAATTTTCTTTATGTCTCAAAAGAGATTGACTTAATCACATCCTAAATTGATAGTCTAATTTACATAAAAAGACAACCCATTCCCAAATAGGATTATAACCACAGGTATACACCCTGCCACTAAGTTGGTTCTAACTCATGGTGACCCTATAGGACCGGGTAGAACTGCCCCATAGGATTTCCAAGGCTGTAAATCTTTATGGAAGCAGACTGCCACATCTTTCTCCCTTGGAGCAGCTGGCGGGTTGGAACTTACAACCTTTCAGTTAACAGTCAAGCTCTTAACCACTGCACCACCAGGGCTCCTCACCACAGGCATAGAGGTTAGGATTTATAACACATATTTTGGGGGGTCATAATTCAATCTGTAACAAACACCGCACACAACAGGAGCTAAGTACAGATTCTTTACAGATGCACATAAAACTTTCACCAAGACAGAGCATGTTCTAAGCTCTGAGCTCCAAAGGAAACATCAACAAATTTAAAAGAAACGAAATCAGGCAACATAGGTAATCTAACCAAAATGGAATTAAAATAGAAATCAATAACAGAAATAAATCTGGAGATGCCCAAGTATTTGGAACTAAACAACACACTTCTAAGTAACCCATGGGCCAAAGGGCAAGCAGCAATGGAAATTTTTAAAATATATATTTTATACTGAATGAAGTAAAAACACAACATATCACAATTTATGAATTTATGGGGTGCACCTAAAGCAGTGTGTAAACGGAAATCCATAGCATTAAACATTCATTTTAGAAAAGAGTTTTGAAACATTAAGCTGTTACCTTAAGAAAGAAGGAAAAGGACAAATTAAAATCAACAGAGCAGATGGAAACAAATAATAAATGCAAGAGCATAAATTGATGAAATTTAAAACATAAAAATAAAAGATCTAAAAGCTGGTTCTTTGAAAAATTACTAAAGTGACTCTGGGTACCTGAGACCACCCCAGGTTCAATGATTTGCTAAGACTCACAGGACTCTGTATGTAGTCGTAAAGGTATGATTTATTACAGTGAAAGGATAGAAAGCAAAGTCAGCAAAGGGAAAAGCACATGGGGTGAAGTCCACAGGGAATCAGGGCCAAGTTCTGAAGAGTCCTCTCCCAGTGGAGTCAGAAAGGACATGCTGAATTCCCCCAGCAAAGAGTTGTGACAATAAAAAAAAAAACATGTGAAGTATTGCCTAAAAGGGAGGCTCATTAGAGATCTAGTACCCAGGGTTTTTACTGAGGGCAGATCACGTGGGTATGCTCTGCCTAGCATGTACCAAAATTCTAGATTCTCAGATGGATATCAGGTAGTTAGCATGCAATAACATTGTTCGTACACACAGTTTAGGCAGAGTAAGTCATTCTTATTAGAGACTGGTAGGAACCCTCTTAAGATCCAAGTTCCCAGATGCCAGTCAAGGGTCAACCTTGCAAACAGGACTTTCTAAGGCCAGAGTTTCACTCCTGCCATGTTAATTCTTTCCTGCACATAAAGTCATAAACTGTTAACCAGATTCATCAAGAAAAAATATAAAGAAGATACAAATCACCAACATCAAAAATGAAAGAGACATTTCTATAGATTCTACAGATATTAAAAATATAATTAAAAAAAAAAAATTGCCATTAAGCCAATTCTGACTTATAGCAAGCCTATAGGACAGAGTAGAACTGCCCCACGGGGTGTCCAAGGAGCTCCTAGTGGATCTGAACTGCCAACCTTTTGGTTAGCAGGCGATTTCTTAACCACTGCACCATTAGGGCTCCATAGGCAAGAAAAAGAAGTACAATGCATACAGATTAGAAATAAGAAATAAAATTTGTATCTATCCACAGAGGACAAGATTTTCTATGTAGAAAATTTCAGACTCAACAAAAAACTAAACAAAACCAAAAAAATCCCACAAATTACTAGAATAAGCAAATTTAGTGAAGGTACATGATAAAAGGTCACTATATATATATATATTTTAATTGTATGTCTACTTACCAGCAATAAATAATTAGAAACTGAAATGTGAAAATCAACATCCTTTACTATAGCATCAAAAACATGAAACATTTGGGAAAAAATAAAATATGTATGATTTATATGCTGAAAACTACAAAATATCGATGAAAGAATTCAATGGCCTAAATAAATGGACATATATCTCAATCAAAAAGTAAATTTAAAATTGAGAGCAGGGGCATTTTGGCACCATAAAGCAGTAGGCACAAGGACTAAAGCAAACATTCGATGGACTGTGGAGCTTAAACATAGACGGAACCTGGATTCCTCTCCGCGCAGGCAAATAGCTGCCCTAGCCCAGGCCTGCCTACCTTTGGACTCCTTGCATCACATCCCGTTGATTGCAGCCACATACCTTAGGCTGTAAACCTAGATTAAATTATTTCCAGAGAAAAATAGAACCTCAGATTTCTTTCCTACTCTGTCTAAAAGAAAAAAAACTCTGTCTACACAGAGATAAACAGAAACCATTGTTGTAGGGCCCCATCTAGAGGTCTGTGTCATATACATCACTGAGCAACAAACAGGCATTTGAGATACTGACCTAACTAAAACCTGGATGAGAGAAGATAAACAACTTCAAAAGCAATTTTGAAATAAACTCCTAAGGATAAGTCTCATATTAAAAAGAAAAGCAAGACTAAAACTAAACAAAAATGCTAACAATGAAGAGTCCTTCCAGTGCAGGAGAAATAACACTGGTTTGGGACAGATGTTCCCAAAATTCATTCCTGATCTTCATTTTTACCTTGAAGAGGTTGTTTAATTAATCTCAACTACCTCATCTGTTAAATTAGTTAATAATATCTTCCTCTTAAGTTTGTTGTTATACATGGAAAGCAACAAGTACAGTGGTTCAATAAATAGTAGTTACCTATAATAGTTTATAAAATCAAGCCGTTTTCTAAAGTTACTGGTTATATGATCCTGTTGTCATTGTTTCTTCTTATAAAACAAGGGGATTAGATAAAATGACCCTTGTTATGTATTGAATTGTGTCTCCCCAAAATTTGTGTTGTAAATCTAACCCCTATAAAAAAAAAAAAAAAAACCCCTATACATGTGGTTATAATCCCATTCGGGAATCAGTTTTCTTTGTTAAGAGGCCATATCAGTGTCAGATGTGTTTTAAGCTGATCACCTTTGAGATATAAAGAGCAGATTAGGACAGAGGAGCAAGCAGAGATGGGGGAACATAGACGCCATGCCACATGAAGATTACCAAGGAGCCAAGGAATAGAAACTGAGGAGGCAAGGACCTTCCTCCAGAGCTGACAGAGGGGGAAGCCTTCCCCTACATTAAAGCCACCCACTTGTGGTATTTCTGTTACAGCAGCACTAGATAGCTAAGACGACCCCTAACGTTCTACAACCACGTAAGGCAGAGATTACCCCGTAGTAAACCCGCATCTCATGCAAGTAGAGCCGCATAGTAGGAGATGATGCCTGGGCTCTAGTCCTAGATCTGCCACTGTCCATTGCGTGGCCTTCGGCAGGCACAGGAGGAACCCCAGGTTCCGTCCTGGCGAAATGAATGAATACGACCACTAAAGCCCTCTGATACTTTTGTTTATGATGGACAAACAGGCAGCATGAAAGTGACAGCAAAAACTGAGTTCAGCATGAGAAGATTCATTTGGTTGTCCCCATATCCCATGTTCAACTACTGAGACTTGGATGTCTGGCACAGTTTGGATCAAAGGCTCAAACCTGTATTTCTTGATCTCAGTGTCTAGTGTCATAAACTTTCTTGAGACAAAGGTGCTTCCCTTTCTCTGGGATAAGGGGGCAGTTTCAGGCTGGTAACTGTGAAATGGTTTAAAAGTGGGGGTGAATGAGGCACATGAATTATAAAAGAAAAGAAGGTGTGACCCCAGCCTAAGGAAGGGGTTCCAAATCCCATCAGCACACACTAAATATCAATGAAGAGATCATATAATAATTAAAGGAAAAAAAAAAAGGGATTATAAATCCGAGGACCTAAAAATCTCCTTCAGATTTAAGGGACTGTTACCTTGGGGGAAAGACACTGGGTTGCAAACATTTACATTTATGTAATGCGATCATTTCGAATCATGCAACCCACTCATGTGACTCGTATGGGTCAGAGTAGAACAGTGTCATACGGGGTTTTTAATGGCTGATTTTTTGGAAGCAGATCACCAGGCCTTTCTTCCAAGGTACCTCTGAGTGGATGCAAACCTCATGTTTAGTCAGTGAACATGAGGGAAATCCTCAGTGAGATGGATTGGCATGTTAGCTGCAACAAGGGACTCAAACATACCAACAACCATGAAGATGACGCAGGACAGGGCAACGTTTCGTTCTGTTAAGCATAAGATCACCATGAGTCAAGACAGCCTCGAGGGCAACTAACAACAACAACAAAAAAGGGACAATTTCAAAGTAAAAGAGTGGGTTTTACGAAGTCCCTGCCCATATGGCAGTCAGAAATGTGACCATGTAAAGGAGCCCACAGCAACAGTGTTGGCTTAGTCCAGTTTGGAAGGAATTATTATGCAGTTGTGCGTGCGGTATGGGTTTCAAACTATGTGAAATGCTCAGGGGAGTTTGATCTATTCTAGGTGTAAGTCTGATTTACTTGATTCACAAGCTCGGTGCTTAGATGCTGCTAGATCTGTATCTGTGGTGTTCATATCAAATCTGCATGTGTCAGGCAGTTAAACATTTGTGATATGTGCATGTATTAAAATTGTCATTGTAATTTTTTACATGCAAGGTAATTTCATTAAATATAAGATGGTGTTAAATATTTAGGGAATTTTTAAAAGAATTTGATCTGACATATCAAATTGAAACAAGCATTTTGAAAAATTACTATATATAAAAATAAGATCTTAAAGTTGAAATTGAAGTCTTAAGAAAATTCAGTTTTAAAATGATAACTTTAATCGAAGAAATATTGATGAAAACACAGGTATTAAGACAGAACTCCTGTTCCAGCACAAAATCCCCACTTGTAGTGTTCCCTTCCATATTTATCTTTTTTTTTTTTGTAGTCCTGGCTAGGAGCCCTGGTGGTGAAGTGGTTAAGAGCTCTGGCTGCAACCAAAATGTTGGCAGTTCATATCCACCAGCCACTCCTTGGAAACCCTGTGGAGCACTTCAACTCTGGCCTGTAGGCTTGCTATAAGTCAGAATTCACTTGAAGGCACACAACAATGACAATCCTGGCTAAGGAAGCCCTGGTGGAACAGTGGTTAAGATCTCAGCTGCTAATGAAAAGGTCAGCAATTTGAATCTACCAGCTGCTCCTTGGAAACCATATGGGGCAGTTCTACTCCGTCCTATAGGGTTGCTATGAGTTGGAATTGACTTGACAGTGACCAGTTTAGTCCTGGTTAACTCAGAGTCTAGCAGAAGGGATAAATAAATCCCACTGTAAACATGTAGGCACAGATTTCCAAAATAATCTATGCCAAAGCTTGCATTTGTATTGCTACTTAGTGTTAGAGTAGAGTAATAGCATTTTCAGTTGTTGAGCAAGGGTGGGGGGCACAAAACACAATTCAATGGCACTATTGTTATCAATACAAGCCTTGATGGCACAGTGGTTAAGCACTCGGCTGCTAACTGAAAGGTTGGTGGTTTGAACTCACCAGTCGCTCCTCGGGAGAAAGATGTGGCGGTCTGTTTCATAAAGATCTACAGCCTTGGAAACCCTATGGGGCAGTTCTACTCCACCCTATAGGGTCGCTATGAGTTGGAATCAACTCAATGGCACACAACAACATTGCTATCAATAAGGAGCCCTTGTGGTGTAGTGGTTAAGCTCTGGGCTGCTAGCCAAAAGATCAGCAGTTGGAATCCACCTAGCAGCTTCCTAGGAAACCCTACAGGGCAGTTCTGCTGTCATATAGGGTCACTAGGAGTCAGAATCATCTTGAAAGTCCGTAACAACAACACTGTTATCAATTTGACCTTAAGGGCTTAATGTTTAAAATTTATGAAAATCATGATTTCTAAAGGCTTTTTCCTTGCTGTTGTATGGAATTTTGCATACCCTTTTTTATATTTCCATACACATGACATTTATATTGTTACATATATTTCTGGGCTTTGGAGCTACAAATACCTCTGTCTGCATGAAGTTTGTACTCTAGGAGAATTTTTCCTCTGTCATGGTATTTATCACAGCCACTTCACACCAGAATCATTTATATTTGTTCATCGCTCTTATTGGACTCTAAGCTTTGTTTCCTCCAAACAGCCTCATTAGTAAAAGGCCATGCAAAGAGTCAGTGTTCAATAAACGCATGTGGAATTAAATAGGTGTGCAAAAAACATGCTGAGGGTAATTTATAAATCAATCAATTGTACAGCTTTAATTAGCTGCTTTTCTGTCCTGGTGCTTGGTGAACAATTATTCTGTTCATCTATTAGCTCTGTGCTGAAAGTCACACAGCTGTGTATTTCCTGACTAGCATAAGAAATAAGATAAAGGAATTTCTCTTCCTTTGCAAGAGAATGATTATATACTTGTGAAAGAGAATTAAAAAAAATTTCTATTTAAAAAATAATTTTTTATGTTCACTTTTTCTATTGTATGAATATTCCTTAATTTATCAAATGTTACGTGTCAGATGAGAAAAACGATTCAAGTACTATGCTTATTAATCTATAATTATAGCATTATGCAATATTTTCTTATAAATATATCATTTAAGAGTCTAATTCTTATACATAGCTCATTAAAAGAAATTAGTTTTTTTTTTTTTTAAGGAAAATTAACAATGGGTAAGCTGAGGTAGAAATCAAAAGACAATAGAATATTTTATTTGATTTCAGGAGTACTGATGCCATATCTGCCATTTTAAGGGATATAACTTATGAGTTGTTTAAAAATAGAATCAATTTGTGTTTCAGTTGTTGTAGTATCAGAACTTGTCTAGATTCCTGAGGGATAAGAACCAGGACTAGCTCAAAGCTGATTCCTATGAGGTAGAGGTCAGACATATCTCCACTCTCCGACTTCTATATCATTTCTGACACCAGCTATTCCCCAGCCCTCCCCCCCACCACCAATGGCACTCTACTTCTCTGCTAGGTTTGATAATTTGTTGCAGACTCACAGACCATACTTACAGTTAAGTGGTTTATTAAGGAGGTAACAGGTTACAACTTGGGATCAGGATCAGGAAGCATGCTGGCAAAGTCTGGAGGGCTTCCCCAAAGTGGAGAGCACAACCCTCCTTCTTCAGTGCAGGAAGCTCCCTTAGCTCCTCTCAGCCATGCAAGCAAGCAGACACTTTTCTCTGCTGTGTATGCCCCTTCCCAGCAATTCCAGCCTCCTCTCAGCCCCCTCAGGTAGGCCTTCTGCTGGCCTCCTCAGGACAGGCCTCGTCTTGGCCAAGCACACCCTTCTTAATCATCCAGGCCTCTCTGCTATTCACCTCTACACTGCTAACTGACCTAGCTCATAGCCAGTGTAGCAGCTTTGTTCAGCTCTCTCTTAGCCCCACCCCTAGCAGCAGGTTTCTGCCTTCACCACTGACTCTATGGCACGGCCCCTTCCAGGCCTGTTGCTGCTGGCTCTGCCACAGAGCCTCTTCCGGACCTCTTGGTGTCGTCAGTGTTACAGCCTTTGATGGAGGTTTCTTGCATCCTCTATCTGCTTCTTCTGTCTCCCTGCTTCCCTTGCCTTTTTCCCTTTTGTTCTCCTTTCTTCTTCCTGAAACATCTGTGGTGTTGGCTACATATATAAGCAAACACCTTGTCAACTTCAAGGCATGGCTCACCTATCAGGGCCATGAACTCACCGATCCCCTTGGTGGACCATAGTCACTTCATTTGCATAGTCCATAGTATATACAACAAGGTTCCAGGAATTGGTGGAATACCAGTTGAGATGTACCAGCAAATGGATGCAGCTCTGAAAGTGTTCACTCATCTATGCCAAGAAATTTGGAAAACAGCTACCTAGTCAACTGACTGGAAGAGATCCATATTCATGCCTATTCCAAAGAATGCAGAAAAAATTATTGAACAATACCATTAGTATCACATGAAAGTAAAATTTCGTTGAAGATCACTCAAAAGCAGTTGCAGCAGCACATTGAGGGGGAACTGGCAGAAATTCAAGCTGGATTCAGAACAGGATGTGGAATGAGGGCTATCATTGCTGATGTCAGATGGATCCTGGCTGAAAGGAGAGAATACCAGAAAGATATTTACCTGTGTTTTATTGACTATGCTAAGGCATTTGACTGTGTGGATCATAACAAATTATGGGTAACATTGTGAAGAATGGGAATTCCAGAACACTTAATTGTGCTCATGAGGAACACGTGCACAGTCTTTCGAACTGAGCAAAGAGATACTGGGTGGTTTAAAATCAGGAAAGGTGTGCATCGAGGTTGTACCTTTCACCAAACTTATTCAGTCTGTATGCTGAGCAAATAATCTGAGAAGCTGGACTATATGAAGAACATGGGATCAGGGTTGGAGGAAGGCTCATTAACAACCTGCAATATGCAGATGACACAACCTTACTTGCTGAAAGCCAAGAGGACTTGAAGCATTTACTGATGAAGATCAAAGACTACAGCCTTCAGTATGGATTACATTTCAACATAAACAAAAGTCCTCACCACTGGACCAATAAGTGACATCATGATAAATGGAGAAAAGATTGAAGTTGTCAAGGATTTCATTTTACTTGGATCCACAGTCAACACCCACGGAAGCAGCAGTTAAGAAATCAAATGTCTCATTTTATTGGGCAAATCTGCTGCAAATGATCTCTTGAAAGGGTTAAAAAGCAAAGATGTCACTTTAAGACTAAAGCACACCTGACCCAAGCCATGATGTTTTCAATCGTCTCACATGCATGCAAAAGCTGGACAACAAATAAGAAGAGCAAAGAAGAACTGACGCCTTTGAATTATGGTGCTGCCAAAAGATGAATGAATCTGTCTTGGAAGAAGTACAGCCAGAACACTCCTTAGAAGGAAGGATGGTGAGACTTTGTCTCACATACTTTGGACATGTTATCAGGAGGGATCAGTCCCTAGAGAAGGACATTATGCTTGGTAAAGTAGAGGGTCAGCAAAAAAAAGAAGACCATCAACGAGATGGAATGACACAGAGGCTGCAACAATGGGCTCAAGAATAGCAATCATGAGGATGGCGCAGATCACAGCCATTGAAAACTCTGTGGAGTGCAGTTCTACTCTGACACACATGAAGTAGACATGAGTTAAGGGCTGACTCATCAGCAGTTTTTTTTTTTTTTTTTTAACCTTCCCAGGTTGGCAGTTCTAACCCACCCAGCAGCAACGAGGGAGAAAGACCTGGTGATCTGCTCTCATAAATATCACAGCCTGGAAAGCCCTATGGGGCAGTTCTAATCTGTCACATAGGGTCTCTATGAGTCTGAATCAACTTGACAGCCCCTAACAACAATAGCAGGGAGGCAGCGTAATATAGGATATAAGACTGGTAAACCTACACTTAAACTTCGGGTCTACCACTGTAAAGCAGAGACAATAGCACCTGCATCTATCGTTTCCTATGAGAATCAAATGAAGTCATGTATTTAAAACACTTGGCTACATGAAAGGCATATGAAAAGTGTTTCATAAATGCTAGTTTCCCTTTCCACTGTTGGTGAAATTGCCTCTCAAATGTAGCTTCTTATTCTGACCATCTGAAAAAGTGAGAGCAATCAGTGATTTTTACAATAGCAGGGGTCATTTTTTAGCTTCTTTTGTTTTGTTTTAACAAAAAATTAAAAGATAGCTCTACTGGGTGGAGGTTGTAAGGGTAGATGTATTGAAACGTAAGTGTCTGATACATTTGAAACAGGTTTTCCCTGATTTATTTAACATCTTTCCCAATTTTGGGGAAACTTAAAAATGCATATGTTGTACCATTTCTTTGATAGAGAATTGATTCATATTACGCCCTCTAATCAAGTCTCTTCCAATAACCTCAGTGATAAAGGATTAGTCATTAGGCAATAACATTATGGATACGTTAGCTGCTATCGATTTCACTAGAAGTTTAAAGTGTACATTTAAAAACATGTATATGCCAGGTGTAGGAAGAGTTTATATCTTTCTTCCACTATGAATCATTCATTCATAAAGTAGCCTTTCTGGTGAGCTAAAATGGAAAGAAATAAACTAAAGACAGGAAGGATTGGTAAGATTGGTTCAGTTTTTGTTATCTGGAGAGCTGATTCTTATCTGAAATCATCACGACCATCCAAGTGGGTTTACAAGATCTGAAAATCTACCAAAAGACAATTAAACAGGCCTCTTAAAAAGCAATTCTTTATTTTAATTGTGTCTGTGCAGTGGATTTCTCAGTAATGAACCTTACCAAAGGATGAAATGGATAGGGGATATTAAAAATAGAATGACTACAACAGCTTTTCTTTTGATAGAAAATTTGCAATTTTGGTTCTCTTTAAATTTTGTTTTAAAACAACTATTAGCTAGATTTTGATTGCTTTTTATCCTGGCAGTCTTCCCACTTCTTACTTACCAAAGCTTGATGAAGTACAGAGAGCATTGGACTAGGAAGAAGGAACCTAGCCCCCCAAGCTGTGACATCAATAAAACTTGGGCAAGTTACCAAAGAAGTCTGGCTGCTGCTCTTATGTGAAATGGGAATGACACCTGACCTGCCCATCATTCAAAACTATACCGAAAAAAAAAAAACCAAAAACCACTAAAGCTGCTGTTTACTGAATTCCAAAGTTTTGTGGAGCCCTAGTGGTGCAGTGGTTAAGTGCTTGGCTGCTAACCCAAAAGGTGGTGGTTCTAAACCACCCAGTGGCTCCATAGGAGAAACAGCTGGTGATCTGCTCCCTTAAAGATTACAGCCTAGAAAACCTTATTGGGCAGTTCTACTCTGTCACATGGGGTTGCTATGAGTCAAAAATCAACTCGATGGCACCCAACAACAAAGTTTTGTGGAACCTTTGATATCTGATGCTCACCCTGTGTTCCTGCACCTTATTTTTTAAGAAGCTCAGGCTGATGTGCAGTGCTTCTTCTAGTAATGAAGAGGGTGATAGAGACATCATGCTTCGATGTCAGAAATTGTGTACTTACAGGCTAGGATAAAAATAAAGAGCATTCGCGGGCCAAGAGGTCTGCAACCATTGCTCCTACTCTACCACTGCCGCCATCTCTTCAGCAAACTCTTTCCTACCGCTGTTGTTTTTGCTTTTGCTGCCCCCTTAACTTCCACAGCCATTGCCTAAAACCACTCTCATCATATTTTTACTATTTTCCCTCCTTGGGTGCCACTGTCACAGATCCAGCAAGGAAGAGATCGATATGATGTCTTCATCTTTAAACCCTGTGTCTCATTTCTCCCCCATTATGCCACCTCTAAAAATTACAAAGCTTTGTTCTGAATTGGCTGACTTGACATAAAGGAGTGTTTATCATTCTACATTTAATTTACCTTTCTATCTATTTATTTATTATTCAGGATGCCTTCATTAGAATGTAAACTCCATGAGAGCAGGGACTTTGTCTACTATTATTTCTTCACCAAGTAGAGCATTGCCTGCCACTTTACAAATATTTGGTGAATGAACAAATCCTTCAATGAAGAGTTACATACTTAAGAACTGTTTTCAGCCACTTTTAGGTACAGAGGCAGAAGAGTGGAGGTTTTAATCATTGATTTACTATGTATTTCCTGCTTGCTTCTGAATAAAGTATACTGAGATAAATACAGGACAATGCATTCAATATTTAATTTTTAAAGTATATGAAGAAAAACTAAAATACATTAAAAAATAAAACGAAAGGAAGAAAAGAGAATTCCAGATTAGAGCCCTGAAATTAAACTGAATTTAGCTCTTAGTTTCTAGGTAGTTAGGGCAAATGACAAAGCACATTGGGTTATAGTTCTCAGTTTTCTATAACTATAATTAAAATTTTCTGGAGGGACAGCTTTTGTCGGTGACTTAAAGCTAGGAATGATTTATTGTACAAAACAGTACATAAAATGCACTGGCTAAAATAATGGTCAATGCATTCTACGGTGATGTTGCCAGAGATAGAAATGTAAAACAAATGCATCTCAAACACTGAGGTCATAAATTATATTGTAATTTAGTGAAGACATTTCTACTGGAAACTAAGATTGATCGTTGCCTAACTAAATACAGGAATAGAGTTTAGAGGGCAAAATGAAATTGATGGATGACCTTTTCCTTTGTCTCCAGGAAATGTCTCCCTAGAGCTGTTGGAATGTGCTCTATCAGACAGTTGGTGGTCGAATTTTCTCAGAAGCGCCTGCAGTGCCTACATTCTGTGGGCTCTGGACTCCAGATGGGCAGGGAGTGGAACCAACATTCTGCTATGAGCATTTTGGGGACTGGCTCCTATTTTTATTTGGAATAAAAGCAAAAAAAAAAAAAAACAAAAAAACAAACTCATTGCTGTCAACTTGATTCTGGCTCATAGCGACCCTAAAGGACAGAGTAGAACTGCCTCACAGGGTTTCCAAGGGTGCAATCTGTATGGGAGCAGACTGAACATCTTTCTCCTGCAGTGTGGCTGGTAGATTAGAACCACTGACCTTTGGATTAGCAGTCGAGCACTTAACCACTGTGCCATCAGGGCTGCTTTATTTGGAATAAGGCCATCCCAGTGTTACCTCACATAAACCTGTCACCCTCAAGTAGATTCCAGCTGATAGTGACCATGTGTTCCAGAGTAGAACTGTGCTCTATAGGGTTTTCTTTTCTTTCCTTCTTTCTTTTTTAATTTTTATTGTGCTTTAAGTGAAAAGTTTACAAATCAAATCAGTCTCTCATACAAGAATTTACATACACCTTACTATATACTCCTAGTTGCTCTCCCCCTAATGAGACTGCACACTCCTCTCCACCCTCTATATCCGTGTCCATTCAGCCCGCTTCTGTCCCCCTCTGCCTTCTCATCTCCCCTCCAGACAGCAGCTGCCCACATAGTCTTATGTGTCTACGTGATCCAAGAAGCCCACTCCTCACCAGTATATCATTTCCTATCTTATAGTTCAGTCCAATCCCTGTCTGAAGAGTTGGCTTTGGGAATGGTTACTGTCTTGGGCTAACAGAGGGTCTGGGGGCCATGACCTCTGGGCTCCTTCTAGTGTCAGTCAGACCACTAAGTCTGGTCTTTTTAAGAGAATTTGAGGTCTGCATTCCACTGCTCTCCTGCTCCTTCAGGGGTTCTCTGTTGTGTTCCCTGTCAGGGCAGTCATCAGTGATAGCCAGGCACCATCTAGTTCTTCTGGTCTCAGGCTGATGTCATCTCTGATTTACGTGGCCCTTTCTGTTTCTTGGGCTCGTGATTACCTTTTATCTTTGGTGTCCTTCGTTCTCCTTTGCTCCAGGTGGGTTCAGACCAGTTGAGGCATTTTAGATAGCCACTTGCTAGCATTTAAGACCCCAGACACCACTCTCCAAAGTAGGATGCAGAATGTTTTCTTAATAGATTTTATTATGCCAATTGACCTAGATGTCCCCTGAAGCCATGGTCCCCAACTCCCGATCCCTGCTACGCTCGCCTTAGAAGCATTTGGTTTATTCAGGAAACTTCTTTGCTTTTGGTTTAGTCCAGTTGTGCTGACCTCTCCTGTACTGTATGTTGTCTTTCCCTTCACCTAAAATTGTTCTTATCTACTATCTAATTAGTAAATACCCCCTCCTTCCCTCCCTCCCCACTCTCGTAACCATCAAAAAATATTTTCTTCCTTGTTTAAACTAATTCTTGAGTTCTTATAATAGTGGTCTCATACAATATTTGTCCTTTTGCAACTGCCTAATTTCACTCAGCATAATGCCTTCCAGATTCCTGATGTTATGAAATGTTTCACGGATTCATCGTTGTTCTTTATCAATGCAGAGCATTCCATTGTGTGAATATACCCTAATTTATTTATCCATTTATCCATTGATGGGAACCTTGGTTGCTTCCATCTTTTTGCTGTTGCAAACAGTGCTGCAGTGAACATGGGTGTGCATATATCTGTTCGTGTAAAGGCTCTTATTTCTCTAGGATATATTCCAAGGAGTGGGTTTGCTGGATTGTATGGTAGTTCTATTTCCAGCTTTTTAAGGACGCACCAAATGGATTTCCAAAGTGGTTGCACCGTTTTACATTCCTACCAGGAGTGTATAAGTGTTCCAGTCTCTCCACAACCTCTCCAACATTTATTGTTTTGTGTTTTTTGGATTAATGCCAGCCTTCTTGGAGTGAGATGGAATCTCATTGTAGTTTTGATTTGCATTTCTTTAATGGTTAATGATCATGACTATTTCTTCATGTATCTGTTAGCTACCTGAATGTCTTCTTTAGTGAAGCGCCCATTCATATCCTTTGCCCATTTTCTAATTGGGTTAGTTGTCTTTTTGTTGTTGAGTTTTTGCAGTATCATGTAGATTTAAGAGGTCAGACACTGATCAGAAATATCATAGCTAAAAACTTTTTCCCAGTCTGTAGGTAATCTTTTCACTCTTTGGGTGAAGCCTTTGGATGAACACAGGTGTTTGATTTTTAGGAGCTCCCAGATAACTAGTTTCTCTTTTGGTATTTGTGCATTGCTAGTAATGTTCTGTATACTGTTTATGCCACGTATTAGGGCTCCTAACATTGTCCCTATTTTTTCTTCCATGATCTTTATTGTTTTAGATTTTATGTTTAGGTCTTTGATCCATTTTGAGTTAGTTTCTGTGCATGGTGTGAGGTATGGGTCTTGTTTCCTTTTTTTTGCCGATCGATATCCAGTTATGCCAGCACCGTTTGTCAAAGAGAACATCTTTTCCCCTTTTAACTGACTTTGGGCCTTTGTCAAAATCAGCTGTTCATATGTGGATGGATTTATGCCTGGATTCTCAATTCTGTTCCATTGGCCTACGTATCTGTTGTTGTACCAGTACCAGGCTGTTTTGACTACTGTGGTGGTATAATAGGTTCTAAAATCAGGTAGTGTGAGGCCTCCCACTTTGTTCTTCTTTTCCAGTAATGCTTTACTTATCCAGGGCCTCTTTCCCTTCCATATGAAGTTGGTGATTTGTTTCTCCATCTCATTAAAAATGTCATTGTAATTTGGATCGGAATAGCATTGTATCCACAGATTGCTTTAGGTAGAATAGACGTTTTCACAATGTTGAGCCTTCCTATCCATGAGCAAGGTATGTTTTTCCACTTATGTCAGTCTCTTTTGTTTTCTTGCAATAGTGCCTTGTAGTTTTCTTTGTATAGGTCTTTTATGTCTCTGGTAAGATTTATTCCTGAGTATTTTATCTTCTTGGGGGTTACTATAAATGGTATTGATTTGGTGATTTCCTCTTCCGTGTTCTCTTTGCTGATGTAGAGGAATCCAACTGATTTTTGTATGTTTATCTTGTATCCTGATGCTCTACTGAACTCTTCTATTAGTTTCAGTAGTTTTCTTGAGGATTCTTTAGGGTTTTCTGTGCATAAGATCATGTCATCTGCAAATAGAGATACTTTTACTTCTTTCTTACCAATCTGGATGCCCTTTATTTCTTTATCTTGCCTAATTTCTCTGGCTAGGACCTCCAGCACGATGTTGAATAAGAGTGGTGATAATTGGCATCCTTGTCTGGTTCCTGTTCTCAAGGGGATATGTTGTTGAATTCTATTGGCTAGAATTTTGTTGAGGATTTTTGCAACCAAGTTCATGAAGGATATAGGTCTGTAATATTCTTTTTTTGTGGCGTCTGTACCTGATTTTTGTATCAGGGATATGCTGGCTTCATACAATGAGTTTAAGAGTATTCCATCCTTTTCTACACTCTGAAATACCTTTCGTAGTAGTGGTGTTAACGCTTTCTGAAAGTTTGGTAGAACTCTCCAATGAAGCCGTCTGGGCCAGGGTTTTGTTGTTGTTGTTGTTGTTGTTGGGAGTTTTTTAATTGCCTTTTCAATCTCTTCTTTTGTTACGGGTTTATTTAGTTGTTTCACCACTGTTTGTGTTAGTTTAGGCAGGTAGTGTGTTTGTAGAAATTCATCCATTTCTTCTAGGTTTTCAAATTTGTCAGAGTACAATTTTTCGTAGTAATCTGATACGATTCTTTTCATCTCAGTTGGGTCTGTTGTGGACAGGAGCCACTTCTGTCCTCAGCTCCACAGCTTAATGGAGCTGGCAGATTATCTTTTCTCCCAATTGTTAATTTATTCTTTCTCCAAGGCCAAGAGAATGGCTCAGAGCACGCAGCAAGACCTTTCTCAGGCCCATGGAAATCAATAGCCACTGAAGCCAGCTTGGGGGCTGGGGGCATGGTAAAATAAACACAAGTACTTAGCTTTTGCTGATAGCGTTGTTCTTATCTGGTTCTGGAGGTGCGAGTAGGCTGTGTGGCTCACTGTCTCTCTCTGAGGAAACTGCGTCCAGAATGCTACCGCCAGCCCCGCCACAGTCACTCCAGGGAATGGTGCCTGAGGGTTCCCGGCAATTCAGGTCCAGCAACTCCTCGCCGCTTCTGAACCCCTTCTCCCTCCCCCTGCTGCTCCGTCCATTTTCTAACTTTGCCTTTGATGTTCAGGGCTCCTAGTTTGTCATATATATAATTGTTTCACTTGTTTTTTCAGGTCTTTGTTGTAAGAGGGATCACTGGATGCATCTGACTACTCTGCCATCTTGGCCCCACATCCTCCATAGGGTTTTCAATGGCTGCAATCTTTACAGACACGTTTCGCTGGCTCAGATGGTTTGCTTTTGGCTAAACCTAAATGTTGGCAGTTTGAACCTACTCAGTGGCACAGAGGAAGAAAGACCTGGTGATCTGCTTCTTTAAATATTTCAGCCAAGAAAACCATATTGAGCAGTTCTACTCTGTAACACTCAGTGTCACCATGAGGTGGAATCGATTTGATGGCAACAGCTTCATTTGTACAGAAGCAGATTGCTAGGTTCTTCTCCTGTGGCACGGCTGGATATGTTTGAAATATCAATTTGGCTAACAGCTGAGCTCAACCATTTGGTCCACTGAGGGACCCCTACCTCATACTAAAAAAACAAAAACAAAAAAACATTGCCATAGAGTCAATTTAGACTAATAGTGACCCTACAGGACAGAGTAGAGTGTTTCCAAGGAGTGGCTGATGGATTCAAACTTCCGATCTTTTGGTTAGCAGCCATAGCCCTTAACCACTGTGCCACCAGGGCTCTCTTTCTCACATAGAGAGGTTAATTTCTTTGTTGTGATTATCAGGCCAATACCAGAAGTGATATTGGTACTAAGAGCAGCTCATAGCTATTAGTTTCTCTTCCTTCACATTTCACCTTTATCACCTTTCACTCTTGTTTATGAATTGAATATGTGTTGAGCCTGGAGACCCTACAAAAGGTGTTTATCATAAAGATTCCCTAAGAAAATTTTCTGCTTATCTATGGTCAGTTGCAGGATTCATCCCACAATTCTAATTTCCTGATACATTTTGGTATTCCCCAAGCGCCCTGACCCTGAAACTACCCGTTTCTATCCAGACCCTCTTCCTTTGTTTCACCATTTAAAATATTTTCATAGGCTATGGCCAACAAATAAGATTCAATTATGCTCACCAGTATGGTTGTGTGTGTTGTGGATCAAAAGGGCAGCATTTTCAGAGTGGTCAGTGGCCCCATACATTATAAGAAGTGAGATATTAGATTCCCCCAACTGGTCACCAGTTCATGAGTAGGAAAAATTATAGAGATCAAGTTATCTTTAAGGAGCCCCCACTTCCCCAGCAGAAGGAAGAGTAGTGACAACATCGAGTATTGCCCTAAAATTGTCCCATGCATTGTTGTGAGCTTAACATAGATAACTGTCTCTCCTCCACGTCATTTTTGAGTAGTCAATTCTTTCACCCTAGAAGAGTAACTCTAAATATTATAATTTTGAAAAAGTAGTACCTTTTGGTGCTATTCAAATAATTTTAAAGCAATTTTAAACATTTTTTATTCAATATATATTGACACCTAACAAGTGAAAAATGCTGTCCCAGCCACTGGGAATACAAAGATGAATTAAACAAGGTCCTTGAGGTACTTATAGTCTTGTACATGGACAAATATGTACCTAGTAAACCCAGTGAATGCTACCATAAAGTATACATTAGTCAATAATGGCATTGCTGGGAAACCAAATGGGGATTGGCTTCTATTTCAATGAATCCATATACTTCATTGATCTTAATCAAGACTCTTCAACTATGAATTCTACTTTTTTCTTCATTGGCCTTATTTTTAAGCAGGATTTTTCTTCATGGTAGCAAGATAACTGGCAATAGCTTCAAACTCTCAGCAACCATAGCAGAAAAAAAATTACCTCTTTACAGGGTACTGAAATGAAGACGCTAGGATAAATTTTGATTGGCTGTGATTGAGTTATGTGTCAATCCCTAAACCAATCATTGTTCAGGAGAATATGAAGCTCTGATTGGCCAGCCTGGTTCACATTTCCCTGTGGTCAGGGGTAGATTCACCTCTAGCATAAACACCACATGGACCTAGAGAAGTTCACTGGAGAGCATCGTTGAGAGAGCGTAATGACCATTTATCTTCCTGTGGAGGAGAGGATTACCCCTTCTTCCAGCACAAGCCCCATAAGGATTACTACAGAGAATGGAAGTAATTGCAAGCATCCCCTGCTGGAAGCCTTTTAAGCTGCAGAAACTTCATACTTGCTTGTGTCTGACACCAGAGTGGAATTTAATGAGAGAATTCTTGGGAAAAATTGGCATGAATTCTCTCGATTATAGGTGAACAGAGAGTGGTGCCTGCCTCATGCCTGGTGAAATCTGAATTTGCCTGGAACTCTCTGTGATGGCAGGGCAGTGAGAAAGGAATCAAGAGATGGTCAAAGTGCACTTTAACCACTTGTCAAGGCAAAACTACCAAAAAACCAAACTCATTGCTGTTGAGTCGGGATTCTGACTCATAGCGGACAAAGTAGAACTGCTCCATAGAGTTTCCAAGGAGCACCGGATGGATTCAAGCTGCCAACCTTTAGGATGGCAGCCATAACACTTAACCACACAAGGAGATTGTATTTTCCCATGGACCAATGAGATGCCTTGGAAGGTAAATAACATGCACCATCTTGAAAGGTCCCCAGTCAAAAGTGTGTCCTGCTAGACTGAAGAGATAGCAGAGAGAGGCTGAGGGTATATTGCTAGGGGTCTGGGGACTGGGGTCTGAGGACAGCCAGAGCGTGGATAACCTCAAAAAGAATCTTCAGTCAGATTTAGTTCAATTTGGAAGTATGCATGAGGGACAGAGGATACTCAAAAATCTATTAAAGCACCATATCAAAAGATACCATTTGGACTTCTGCAACACAGGGCTCCCTCTGCTGAATTACACACTAGCTGCACTTTTCTGGAAACCCTGGGGGCGTAGTGGTTAACAGCTGTGGCTTCTAACCAAAAGGTTGGCAGTTTGAATCCACCAGGTGCTCCTTAGAAACCATATGGGGCAGTTCTACTCTGTTCTACAGGGTCGCTATGAGTCGGAATCGACTCGACGCCAATGGATTTGGTTTTTTTTGCGGGGGGGGTTGCACTTTTCTGGGAGCCCTGGTGGTGTAGTGGTTAAGAGCTTGGTTGCTACCCAAAAGGTCCGCAGTTGGAATTTGCCAGCAGCTCCTTGGAAACCCTGTGCGGCAGTTCTAGTTTGTCTTATGGGGTCACTATGAGTTGGAATGGACTCGACCGCAACGAGTTTGGTTTGGGTTTGCACTTTTCTGAAAATGTGCTCTCCACTTTCCCTTATATTCAGAGGAGCCAGAAGCAAAAAAAAAAGCAAATGAGGAAGGAGGAATGAAAGAGCCAAGATAAATAATGAGAAAAAAATTACACGCAGTGCCACCACATTCAGCCATGCAGGTTGTGCAAAAAGATGCCCAGCAGGGGTGGGGTGGGGCGGGGATCAGCAAGAACTGACAAAAAGCCAGTTAACCCACCTCTTGACTCTCCTTGACTGGGGGATGCCTCAAAGGGTCACCTTGTAAAATTTACCCAAAGGTGCCTTTGTACAAGCTGTGGCTTCTCCTTCACAACTGCAGGTTCTGAGCCACAACTCAGTCCTGAGTGATGTGAAGGGACGCGCTTCAAACCGAAGGTGAGTTTAAAGTTCTTATTTAGATTTGACTGGATACCTTAATTCCTGAAAAATACTAATGTTTTTATAATACCTGAAAGGGACTGGAAAACTATAGGATCACCTCAGATAGCATTAAGGGATGAGGATGAGAGAAAAGACAGAGCAAGCCTGAACATAGTGGCTGGAATCAAAAAAATAATAATAGTAAAGGTTGTGCTGTCTCAGTTCAGGCTCATTCGTTAAACTTGTAACTTGGAGGCCTTATGGTCTCTTTACATCACTGCTGAATTTAAACATTTTTTAAAGAATATATACATCACTAGACACACAAGAGAGAAAAAAAGGTTTCATTCTTCTGTAAAACTTAAAAAAGGTGGTCCAGGAAGGAAGTTAATATTTATTTGTGTGCTACAATTTAGGCCTTTCAAATTCTTTACCCCCATTAATGCCTCCAACAACCTTGAAGAATGGTACTATTTTAAAGTTGAGGAAACCGAAGCTCACAGATGTTAAGTAATTTGGACAAAGTCAAACTAATAGTAAATGCAGAGAGGGAATTCTAATTTAGTCCTATTTTTACTTTAAAAACAAAAACAAACCCAATGCCATGGAGTCAGTTTCAACTCAGGGCAACCCCATGTGTTACAGAGTAGAACTGCTCCATAGAGTTTTCTTGGCTGTAATCTTCATGGAAAGGAGCCCTGGTGGTATAATGGTTAAGTACTTCGCTGCTAAATAAAAGGTTGGCTGTTGGAACCCGCCAGCAGCTCACTGGGAGAAAAGACCTGGTGATCTGCTCTGGTAAAGATTAACCCATTGCCGGTGAGTCGTTTCTGACTCATAGTGACCCCATAGCAATGTTATAGGACAGAGTAGAACTGCCGCATAGGGGTTCCAAGGCTGTAATCTTTAGAAAGCAGATTGCCACATCTTTCTCCTGTAGAGTGGCTGGTGGGTTTGAACTGCTAACCTTTCAGTTAAGCAGCCTTGTGCTTAACCACTGCACCACAAAAGAGCCTTTAATTTCAAATATACCATTTTGTGAAAGTGATAGCCATTAGTAGCCCCATTGAAATCTCCATGGTCAAGTAGCCCTTATATTAGATTACACGTATTGCTTCTGCCAACCTTAATCCACCTGGAATCACCACACAGCTTTGATCTGGGCCAAAGCATACTGAAACGGAAAGGGGTGTTCAGTAGCCTGGTTTCTTCCCAAACAACTGAATAGTAGGGAATGTGCTTGCTCACTAAACTGTAAATCATTGAACTAAACAACAGTTACCCTTTAATGTGGAATCAGAGAATTTCTTTCATGTTTCTGGAGAAAAACTTTTTTTTTTTTAAGTTAAATTAATGTAATCAAATTTTACCATCATTCCTGGGGAGTATATCAATTCACCTGTGTACATGTTCTCTTCTCTTTGATCCATTGAAACGGATCTCTCTTAATATTTAAAAAACCACTCCCCAAAGCCTGTTTTTATTACTCTCCTGACAGTTATGTGATATTTTCTAACAGATAAAAGTTAAATTTCTTCAGAGAAAATTTTTATCTTCTCTTAAGTATTTTGTCAAATTTCCTATAGTAACTGGGTACCAATTTTTTTTTTCTCAATTCCCTTAAGCTAAAAAAAAAAAAGATTTTTTTGGTTTCTATTTTCAATTAGTTTAATGTTTTGCAAATTTATGTCAAGTATTTCGGCTGCATTTACACAGAAAAAAAGGGAGCTTAGAAATCCTCTAGAATGCCACATTTGATAGATAAACAGTAAATCTAACTGATGTGTCCCTTACTACACGGCTAATAAGTGGTATAACCTGGAGCTTTGTGTTAGGAATGGTTCTCGGGTCATTTTTAGACATTGCTGGAGAGTGACATGAGTTATTAGAATATCTGCCATGAGTGTGGTACAAGGAATCACAAGTATTTGCTACATCCCCACTTTCACTCAAAAGAAGTTCAGGTGGCACAGTGGTTAAGCACTCAGCTGTGAACCAAAAGGTTGCCAGTTCAAACCCACCAGCCACTCCATGAGATAAAGACGTGGCAGTCTGCTTCCATAAAGATTACGCATTGGAAACCCTGCAGGGCAGTTCTACTCTGTCCTATAGGGTTGCTATTAGTTGGAATTGACTCAACAACAATGCATTTTTGGTTCACTGTCTGTTAAAGCAGTGTTTCCCAAACTTTATCCCGTAGGCCTAAGGTAGGTCTTAGGAGTCTGTCTTTTAACAAGCTCCCAGATGAAGACCATACACTGATCACAGATCAAGATCCTAGGACAGTGGTTGGCAAACTATAATTGGCAGTCCAAATCCAGCCCATCACCAGCTTTAAATAAAATTTTATTGAAACACAGCCACACCCATTCATGTAATATGTTGTCTATAGCTGGTTTCAAGCAACAATGACAGAGTTGAGTAGATATTGCAAAGACTCTATGACCTGCAAAGCCTAGAATATTTATTATCTGGCATTGTACAGAAAAAAAAAAAAAAAAGCCAATTCCTGTCCTAGAGCACTTGTTTTCAAACTTGGTTGCAAATTAGAATCACCTGGGGAGCTTTTTTAAAACATTTATTTTTTGTTGTTGTTGAGGATATACACAGCAGAACATACACCAAATCAACAATTACTGCATGTACAATTCAGTGACATTGATTATATCCTTTAAGCTGTGCAACCATTCTTGCCCTCCCTTTCTGAGTTGTTCCTCCCCCATTCACATAAACTCACTGCCCCCTCACTGTTCCTATCTAATCTTTTGAGTTGGTGTTGTCAGTTTGATCCCATAGAGATCTTAAAAACGAACGGTGCTCAAGGCAGGCATTCTTTACTACTTGAGGAGCTTTTAAAAATCCTAATGCCCAAGACATACTCCAAATCAATTAATTCAGAATCTCAGGAGATGGGACTAGGCATTATTTTTTAAAAATTGCTAAAAAGTTGAGAACTACTATTCTAGAACAATGATTCTCTAATATGGGTATACACGAGAATCACCTGACCACACTGTTAAAAAACGCAGAGTCCAGGGTCATATCTCTAGAGATACTGATCAATAGGTATGAAACGGGGCCCAGGAGCACAGCAGTTTTCCTGACACAGGAGTCCCAGGACCACACCTCAGAAGTAACCAAGTAGACTCTAATTGCGTAGAAACTTGCTTTCTTGAAGGAGACCTGGTGGCCCAGTGATTTAGAGCTCAGCTGCTAACCAAAATGTCGGCAGTTCGAATCCATCAGCCACTCCTTGGAAACCCTTTGGAGCAGTTCTACTCTGTCCTATAGGGTCTCTGTGAGTCAAAGGTAACAGGCTTGGTTTGGTTTGCTTTGCTTTCTTGAAAGTTCTGTATGGGTGCAGGTGTTTTACAGAATCACAATTCACAAGAGTGAGTCATTATTACAAAGTAAAACAAGTACCAGCAGCTGGGTTTCTTACCAGTAAAAATGAGCCCGCACACAGGAAATGTCCTGTTTACATCTTGATTTCACCTAACCCCTGATTGTCACTACTGCTGTAAATTATAGAAGAAAGAGACAAGTTTCCCTAGAAAAATTCACAGTCTCTATGGTTTTATGGTTACACTTAAGATTTTGCCTTTACAAGTGTGGAAAGGATAAGTAACTGCTACTACATAATTTGAAACACCTGTCAAGATTTTGATTCCTCTGACTATGCTTACAGTTATTTAAGGATTAGCAGGATAAGTAGCTCATTTCCATTCTATTGTAATAGGAAAAATATAATAATAAACCAACTTTTAGGAAATCAGTGTAAATAAGCCAAGTGTTTAATCCAATTACAATAAATGTATAACAAGCCTGTGGTATTTGCAGGAACCTAGTCACTGTATTGGAGCCCTGGTGGCGTAGTGGTTAAGGGCTCAGCTGCTAACTAGAAGGTGGGCAGTTCAAACGTACCAACTGTTCCTCAGAAACCCTATGGGGCAGTTCTACCCTGTCCTACAGGGTTTCTATGAGTTGGAACCAACTCGCCGGCACCTAACAACAACAGTCACTGTATTATCTGCCTACTGGAAGTGACCTTGAATCAGTAGTTCCCACCCCTCCCCCTTTCTTTTCTACATTTCAGGGGTTGTGAGTGGCAGTGGCTTCCCATGAAGAGTTCCTCTTTGCTCTTTGGGCATTGATAGGACAAACCAGAGGTGTCCCTGGGTGGCATAAAGGGTTATGTAAGTGCTAGACTACTAGCCAAAAGGTTGGTGATTTGAACCCAACCAGAGGTACCTTGGAAGACAGGCTTAGTATTCTGCTTCTGAAAGGTCACAGCCTTGGAAACCCTACGGGGCAGTTCCACTGTGCACACATGGGGTCACCACGAGTCAAAATCAACTAGACGGTAACTAACTACAACAACAGGATAAAAAAGGGGATTAAAGCAGCCAGAGAAGTCCTTTTTAAGCCTGGCTTTCCCATCCCCTGAAATCCAAGGCTGTAGTTTTGCCCAGGCCTTCCACAGTCTCAATGAAGAATCACCATCTCACCACTTATTTGTCTCTTGTTTACCCTTGCCGACTAAAAGTTCACTAGGTGCCCTACAGGACCCTGGTTGATAACTGTCTCAACTGAGAGTGCAACCAGGCAGAGGGCAGAAAAGTGAAGGGAAACACGTGTGAAATATTGATTTCTTGTTTTTGTTTCCTAAGATTCAAAGAAGCCAAAATATCCAAAGTGTTTCTAAAAACAAACAAGCAGCTCAGCACATACCTTCTGACAGCAAAAGTAGTCTGGGTACATGGATTGAGGTTCCAGCCTTCGACAGGAAAACATATTTTTGGAAAGAGCAAAATCTTTTTTTTTTTTTCCCCCAGGAGGCGAGATGCGGAGGATCAAAAAGAGGAGCTAGAAGTTTGCTAGTTTACCCTCAATGGGGTGAACAAGACTTGAGCTTCCGAATTTAGAAAATCAACACATGTCATGTCTAAATTGGCCACAAGATGGCAGGATTTCAGCACATTCCTCCAGATTTACTACATCCGCAAGGTATGGATGGTAGTAATGTGGGCTTGACTATCTCCTCTCAAGAGATTTCACACTCTCACAAATGAAATACAAATACGGATCAAGGACTAACGTTTTATACTTTTGGGATGTCAAGATCCAACCATTCACGCAAAGTTGGCATCCACAAATGTAAACCTATTGAAAAGGCTCTGGTTTTATTTATTAAGGGATCCCTCACCTATCTCATTGGATGAGGCCTGGAGGACCATCTGGAAGCTGTTCTTGTTGCTAAGGCTTTTTCAGAAGGAGCAAGTAATGCTGCTGTTGTGGGCTCACAGCTTTTGCAGCTCCCACAGGACAACGCAAACTCCCACAGGAAAGAGGGAAACTTTGATGGCAGAGATAAAGGAAAAGGTTGCTGGGGAGGAGAGAGAGTTTACACTGAGAGGGGCAGAAGAATGGACAAAGAAGTAGGTCCAGTTTGGCAGGAAATCGTGGGCAGTGATTCAGCTCTACCACATTCCTTCATTCATTTATCCATCCAGTATTTTTTGAGCACTTTTTACTTATAGTGTGATCGTCACTATGAACAGAAAGATGAACAAGACCTGGTACCATTCTCAAATAGGCTATTAGAATATACCTAGAGATGACTGAAAAAAGAAAATATAGATATAACTAGACTAAAAAAAAAAAAAAAAAGAAAAACTACAGAACAATTGGAAATTAGCCAAATTACAAAGCAGACAAAGAATGAGGATTGTGAGATGATACAGAACATTAGAAAGTGGACTAATCTCTGGCGAATGGCAGTAGAACATTCATAAGTGGGCTTAGATCCAATGGGGGGGGTGGTGGTGAGAGAACATTGGTCCTGGAAGAAAACACTAAAACAAACAAACAAAAAAACCACTTGGGTTTCAACAGTGACTTCAGACCTGGCTAGCTGTATGACCTTGACCAATTTCCTCATCTGTAAAAATGACACCTATAATAACTAACTCATGTAATTAGAACAAATATTAAAGGTGAGAATTTTAGTGTGTGTGCCCAGCATATAATTGTTGATTACATAACATCAGTTGCTTTCCTCCTCTGTCAAAGCTTTTACAGAAGTTAGCAGAAAATATAAGGAAAGCAAGGCCAACTCCATGCTGGGCTTCTAAGACAGGCACACTCTCACCCCAGGCCAGCTCCACCTCAGGTCTTAGAACTGGAGCGAGGATAACAGTGAAAGCCTGGGGTCAGAAATCGCAAGACAAATAAAAGTCCCATGTGGTATTTCACCGAGGAGACATGGGAACAAGCTGTTTGTTTCACTTGCAGAAACATGAATGCGTGCTCCTGGTAAGGTGTGTGTGGTGTGTGTGTGTCTGCATGAGAGAGAACTCAAATACTGGCCGTCTCCAAGTGAAGGCCTTGTTTCTCCCCCTTTCCAATCCGGAAGTCTTTTTCTATAATCTACATGAAGGAAACTTCATTCTATGAAGCATTAGGGACTGTGTAGGATTTACTGAAGTGTTCCTCTTCAGGAGGCATGTCTTTTGTCTTCTGAGTCTTCTTCCAACACCAATTAGGGATTTGCTTCTCTTTGACCTTCTCCCAGACTGCACTGCATTCTCTACCTGCCCACTCACCTCCTTTCTCATACCGAGCTCTGCTCCCTTCCCATGAACTTTGGCCTTCACGTTGAACTTCTTTTCTAATTATAGGAATTTTAGCAAAGCCTGTTTTCAGTAACGATGGTTTCTGCACACAAACCAGCATACACCTGCCAGTTTGTTGTATTGTGGTGGCTTGTGTTTTGCTACGATGCTGAAAGCTATGCCATCGGGATTTCAAATACCAGCATGATCCCCCGTGCTGGACAGGTTCCAGTGGAGCTTCCAGACTAAGACAGAACAGGAAGAAAGGCCTGGAGATCTACTTCCAAAAACTAGCCAGTGAAAAGCAGTTGGATCACAACAGAACATTGTCTAACAGAATGTTGTCCAATGCAGTGCCTCAGTTTCCTCAGATGAACTCCCTACTGGCCGAAACAATGGACTCAAACATATTGATGATTGTGAAGGTGGTGCGGGACTGGGCAATATTTAATTCTGCTGTACGTGGAGTCACTGTGCATCAGAGCCAAGTCCACAGGAACTAACAACAGCAACAACTTCCTACAAAGTAATTTCTGTACCAATTGCTACAAAAATTAGTAGTTTTCTCCATACTAATATGTTTACATAAATATATCCATATACGCAATTATACATGTTTATTAGCATAAATGTCACATGATCATATTATACATATCATTTTGTGACTTTCAGTTGTTCCTCAATTATATGTCTTGGTTATCTTTCTAAGTCATTAAAAATAAATCAAACTCATTCTTTTTAATTGCTGCATAAAATTAATACTTTAATGTGAGAGAAAGTAAATTGTTTTGTGCTCCGCTTTTGCTAGTGGCAGGATAGAATATAAAAGTTCAGAATTATGATGAAAATTCATCAGCTAAGATTTTAGAACTTTACTTGTATAGGAGTGTTACATTAATAATAAGAAGGAAGCTCGCTAATACTTCATCAGCATTTCCTACATGCCAGCAACTAGCCTAAGCCCTTTATTTTTATTAGTTTATTTGATCTGCACATCAACCCTTGAGGTAGGTACTATTACTATTCCGATTTTTTAGATGATCACCCTGAGGCTTGGGGAAACCAGTGAATTGCTCAAGGTTAACATGGCCAATAAGGGACGTTGCCAAAATACAGTAAGTCTAGCTTCAGAGTCTAAGTTGTTAATCACTGAACTATATGTCATTGTCTCCAACAGGAAATACTTCATGCAGGTTTGGTTGCCAGGGACCAAAACTGGCTGGCACTAACCAATATTTCCTAAACGGCCTCCCACTCTCACTCCAAGCTGAGCTCCAGCTGATCCTGGCACAGAGCTCTCTGTGCTGTTCTAAGTTAGGCAGCCAGGCCCAGGAGGACGTGTAGAACCCCTGAAGAACAAGTTGGGGCCAGGTCTGCTGAGCAAGGTACGGCTTGGGGAAAAGTGGGAAAAAAAGAAGCTGAAAGGAGGAGAGTGAAAGAACAAAGAGGAATATTGCCAGACACCTGGCCCAACTGAGAGCCTGTGACGTGTACATGCCAAACCTCAGCGCTGCCCAGCCCAACGCCCAGAATAGCCGGAAGAGGGCAAGCTGCCAGGGAGCCACTTATTACAGCCAGAGCTGGGAGCACTTAATCAGATACATCCGGTGTGTGTTCACGAGATATTAGGTGGAAATACTTGGTCAATTGCAATGAATTGGCATGCCCCGAAGTGGGCCAGTGATTGCCGGAAGCCAGATCTCTTGCAAGCTGAAGCCTAATCTTTCTCTCCTCTGAGTGCCTGCTACACATTTAATTGATACCACACATTTTATCCCTACATAATATACTATCGAATGAAGAGGAAATATTTCTTGTGAGGACTAAACAGAAATTGAGAGAGTATAAAGCTAGCAGGGCTATATCCACGGAACACTCAGGCCAATTGTCCATCAGACAAGGCCAGCCCCCTTCCTAGGACATATTACCAAAAAGTAGCTGTCATCTGATACATCAGCCCGAGGAGGCTGGCACTGAGACATGACCTTAGTATGGAGACAGTCAAGATGGCCCTGAGGATTGAGCTTCCTTTTCTGCCAGGAAGTCCCGCAGATGATGTGTTGTCATTGTTACCAGTTGGTTTCTAGGTCTCCCTGGATTATAAACTACCAGTTAGCTTTCACAATGTACTGCAAGTGTTTGCTACTGTTTCGAGTGTGGTTTTCTCCCCAGTAAGATTGTACAGCAGATGCCCTTGGTGTCCCACCCAGATACCCACAACCAGGCCAGTACACCTATCCCCACTCACCAGGAAATGCTTGGGAGATTATGCTCTTCCCCAAAGTGTCCTATTGCCAACAACAGACTCAAGTGGGGTTATAAGAGTGTGGTCTGCTTGCTTCTGGGTGGGGTAGCTTTTTTGTTGCCTTTACACACAAAACTCCCTATGAGATCAGGCTGAAGCCATGATTCCCTAAAACCACAATTTTTTCTAGCTTTTTCTCCTGCCCTATCCTGCTTTCCTTTCTTCCCTACAAGTTTTTCCTGAGAGGATCCCCTCAATAAATCACCTGTACAAAAATCCCTATCTCAGGCTGTGCTTCTTGGGAACCTAGCCCAAAACAGTATATAAGATCTTTGTGGGCAAAGACCATAAGATATTTACATAGCACAAAAAGTAATAAAATGCAATGTTTCTTAAACCTCAGCCATTCACATACCACCTTCATTATTTGCCACATCTGCATGTTACTTATACAACTATTTATTCAACAGTTGTTTTTAAACAGTTTTCAAAGCAATCCTTTTTTTAAGAAACTAGCTTTGCCCTAAAAAAAATTATATTGCCAAAACCATGGATTTGAAGTGCTGATTAGATTTTTAATGCACAGTAAAATAAATGCATATATGTTAAAATAAATACACATATACACCATCTAAAACCATCCCAATATCAATATGCATCCCAATATTAATATGCATCTTTAAAAACATGATAAAATGAAAAGTGTGTTTCTGTATGATCTGTAAAATCTGTTTTCATTGCTTTTAATACTACTGCAGAGCTGTGCTTTCATAAAATGTGTAATGAATTCTTTTTTTCTTTTCAAATTGAATAAAAACTTTTTAATCTTCTATTAACCCCTGATCTTGGCAACAGTCCTAAAGGGACTGCTCATGAGAAAAGAAGTATCATTGTTTTAAAAGCAGAAATAATTTTAAAATCCTTAGGCATTTGCATTCTTCTGTCGGTATTCAGATTTTCCTGGGATCATCTGACAACAGGTTCCTGTTACATGGAAACATCGTGCTTAATAGTTGGGTTGAGGTTTACTTGCTAGAAAAGCTTCTAGATGCTAGGAACTCTCATTTTTAGTGATGATTATCTGACATCATAAGCAAGAGGCACCGGTGGTCATCTGTTTGAGTTCTACAGCAGCACAGTGCAGATTCTTGACATCATATGCTTTTTCCTCCAACCTGTGGCAATGAACTTAGGATGTCTGCCTGGAGTAATGATCCTCACGGTTGGAGGCCAATGTCAAGGATACAATCTTCAGAGATGCGCAGCATAGACCACTTTATCACTGGTGTAGGATGACCAAAGGCAAAGGTAGCACAGAGCCTGAGGCATTGGAGGTTTTCCTCCTGGCTCATCCCATCCTGACTGTACTGGCTTTCAGTTTTTTAATGGCTCCTGTGACAAACACAGGGCACTTCAATGTGGAAGGTGACAAGGGAATGGTCAACAAAATACTTTAGGGTCAAGATTCCATATCTTGCCTCCAGACTGTCTTTCTGGTCCAACCATCCTTCACACATTTCTTTTGGAACAATCTAGTGCTAAGGGGATGGAAGCCTGAGGACCACTGTGTCTTGAAAAGAAAGCTTTGCACATTTCCAAGGATTGCCAAATTCATACATGTTGAATCTGAAGGGACAGGTATAAAATTGGAGACTGAAAAAACTTAGTATAGCATCAAGTGGTCAAGGGATGAGTGCAGACTGGATGAAAGCATTTCTGCCATATCAAGTCTTAAAATTATTTCCCAAAAAACCTAGTTTAAAAATCTGCTTGATGCTTTCATCCATGGGTGAGTGCTTCATTAAATGATAAGGTCTGCTGACAGCCAAACCTTGGTTCTGTGAATATATCAATTAATATATTTGGCTGTGTGTCAAGGTTTCCGTGGTGCAGGACAGTGCACAATTTTGGTCTTACCCTATTTTTAATCTTGAAGTAACAAGGACTTTTCTTTTATAAGAAATTTACTTTTATTTTCCAGTGATACAAGCTCAAAATTTTCAGTGTGGGCCCTATGTATCCCTTCATTCTCATACATATCCCTGTATTAAGGCTTCAGTCCTGGGAAGATTTTTTCTTGCAGACTCTTAATTGTTGCTGCAGCTGCTTGAGTGGCCTGTCTTTGCATCTGTCACTCAATAGCTATGGCCTTGGGAATCTAATTTTCTCCTTTCTAGTGGTGTGATAATTTAGCTGAGTATGTCAACAAGAAGCCCCGTACATTAAAGCCAACTCAGTTCTGTCCAGATTGTGGAATACAGACTAAAATACCTGAGCTTTTAATTATATATTTTAATAAAAAAAAAAATAGGAAATCAAGCTTTACTGACATGTCACATATAGATTGACACTGGTGCCCTAACTTACTCTGTATGTAAGAAATGTGTCACACAGGCTAACTGAAGCATCTGAGGAGATGGGCAGAAGTCTCAAAGTTCAGAGGCAGTGACATTGGTGGTTTCGTCTCACAGACAAATCCTGTGAAGAAAGTAGAACTAAACAATATCTCACAGGTGAACAACACAAATTGGCCGACACTTCTATCCCTAGCACTCTCTAACAAGCACATTGAGAGGTTACAAATCATGAAGATGTAATCAGATATGACAAGAAGTCAGCCAAAATATTTCCACATTTCTAAGACTATTTGAATCTCACACGTATATTTTCTGCCTTGAAATATTAGCTAATGAAAATGTGAAGCCAACACAATTAGTAAGACATCTAGAATCTAAGCAGCCAGAAAAAGATGAAACTTTACAATTTTTCCAGATGTTTCAAGCCACATGAAACCCAATTTGCTGACCTTTTCGGTAAGAACAAATGACCCTCGGTAATGTGCTGCCCAGCAGGTATGTTCTCCAAAATAAACAGATTTCATCTGTTCCTTCAAGGCAAAGGTGAGGTTTTAACAATGAGTGAGAACCAGACTTTAAAAAGAGCTCTTGTTAGAATATCGGGATACAAGATAAACATACAAAAATCCGTTGGATTGCTCTACACCAACAAAAAGAACATCAAAGAGGAAATCACCAAATCAATGCCATTTACAGTAGCCCCCAAGAAGATAAAATACTTAGGAATAAATCTTACCAGAGATGTAAAAGACTGATACAAAGAAAACTACAATACACTTCTGCCCCAAAACAGTTAAATGGGGAAAAGACAGTCTTTTTAACAAATGGTGCTGGCATAACTGGATATCCATCTGCAAAAAAAATGAAACAAGACCCATACCTCACTCCATGCACAAAAACAAGCTCAAAATGGATCAAAGACCTAAATATAAAATCTAAAATGATAAAGATCATGGAAGAAAAAATAGGGACATTAGGAGCCCTAATACATGGCATAAACAGCATACAAAACATTATAAAGAATGCAGAAGAAAAACTAGATAACTGGGAGCTCCTAAAAATCAAACACCTATGCTCATCCAAAGACTTCACCAAAAGAGTAAAAGGACTACCTACAGACTGGGAAAAAGTTTTTAGCTATGACATTTCTCATCAGCGTCTGATCTCTAAAATCACATGATACTGCAAAAACTCGACTACAAAAAGACAGATAACCCAATTAAAAAATGGGCAAAAGATATGAATAGTCACTTCACTAAAGAAGACATTCAGGTAGCTAACAGACACATGAGGAAATGTTCACGATCATTAGCCATTAGAGAAATGCAGATCAAAACTACAATGAGATTTCATCTCACTCCAACAAGGCTGGCATTAATCCAAAAACACAAAGGACTAAATGTTGGAGAGGCTGTGGAGAGACTGGAACACTTATACACTGCTGGTGAGAATGTCAAATGGCACAACCACTTTGGAAATCAATTTGGCGCTTCCTTGAAAAGCTAGAAATAGAACTACCATACCATCCAGCAATCCCACTCCTCGGCATATATCCTAGAGAAATAAGAGCCTTTACAGAAACAGATTTATGCACACCCATGTTTATTGCAGCATTGTTTACAATAGCAAAAAGATAGAAGCAACCAAGGTGCCCATCAATGGATGAATGGATAAAGAAATTACGGTATATTCACTCAGTGGAATACTATGCATCGATAAAGAACAGTGAGGAATCTGTGAAACATTTCATAACATGGAGGAACCTGGAAGGCATTACACTGAGTAAAATTAGTAGATAGCAAAAGGACAAATATTGTATAAGACCACTATTATAAGAACTTGAAAAATAGTTTAAACTGAGAAGAAAACATTCTTTTGTGGTTATGAGAGGGGGGAGGGAGGAAGGGTGGGAGAGTGATATTCACTCATTGAATAGTAGATAAGAACTACTTTAGGTGAAGGGAAAGATAGCACACAATACAGGGGAGGTCAGCACAACTGGACTAAACCAAAAGCAAAGAAGTTTCCTGAATAAACTGAATGCTTCGAAGGCCAGTGTAGCAGGGGCAGGGGTCTGGGGACCACGGTTTCAAGGGACATCTAAGTCAATTGGCATAATAAAATCTATTAAGAAAACATTCTGCGTGCCACTTTGAAGAGTGGCTTCTGGGGTCTTAAACGCTAGCAAGCAGCCATCTAAGATGCGTCAATTGGTCTCAACCCACCTGGATCAAAGGAAAATGAAGAACACCAAGGACACAAGGCAATTACAAGCCCAAGAGACAGACGGGGCCACATGAATCAGAGACTACATCAGCCTGAGACCAGAAGAACTAGATGGTGCCTGGCTACAACCGATGACTGCCCTGACAGGGAACACAACAGAGAACCCCTGAGGGAGCAGGAGAGCAGTGGGATGCAGACCCCAAATTCTCATAAAACCAGACTTAATGGTCTGACTGAGACTAGAAGAACCCTGGTGGTCATGGCCCCCAGACCTTCTGTTGGTCCAGGACAGGAACCATTCCCAAAGCCAACTCTTCAGATAGGGATTGGACTGGACAATGGGTTGGAGAGGGATGCTGGTGAGGAGTGAGCTTCTTGGATCAGGTGGACACTTGAGACTATGTTGGCATCTCCTGCCTGGAGGGGAGATGAGAGGGTGGAGGGGGTTAGAAGCTGGTGAAATGGACATGAAAAGAGAGGGTGGAGGGAGAGAGCAGGCTGTCTCATTCAAGCCTACTGCCATTGAGTCGATTCCGACTCATAGAGACGCTATAGGACAGAGTAGAACTCCCCGATAGAGTTTCCAAGGAGCGCATGGCGGATTCAAACTGCCAACCTTTTGGTTAGCAGCCCTAGCACTTAACCACTACACCACCATTCCAGTCTCATTAGGGGGAGAGTAATTGGGAGTGTGTAGCAAGGTATATATGGGTTTTTGTGTGAGAGACTGACTTGATTTGTAAACTTTCACTTAAAGCACAATAAAAATTATTAAAAAAAAAAAAAGAGCTCTTGTCATGTAGGGCACATTTTGTGAACTGCCATTGGCTAATGTTTCCAAAACTATGTGATTTTGTTGCTGAAAGTGATGTGTGTCACCTATGAAAACTCTCATATCTGCACACTTAAAAATATGGTCACATATTTATTTAACCTGTTTCAGAAATCTTCCTAATAAATAGTTTTGATGAATTTTGAATTTTTAAAAAATATAAAAGTGCAGCATCTTCCTACTTATTTTCAAAGACAGTGATTGATATCAGCAAAGATAACTGCATCTCAGCAAGGACCTAGGTAAGATACGTTAACGTGTAAAATCTAAAAGTATAAAACTTCTAGAAGACAACATAATGAGAAGAAGTTTCGGTAAGGCAAAAATTTCTTAGATACAACACCAAAAGCACAATACAAAAGAGAAAAAGAAAAAAAAAAAAACAATAAATTAGACTGCACCAAGATAAAAACTTTCTGGTCTTTGCAAGGCACTTTTAAGAGAATGAATGACAAAGTATAGACTAGGAGAAAATATTTGTAAGTTACGTATCTGAAATATAAAAAGAACTCTTGGAACACAATCATAAAAAAAAAACTAACAACCATATCAAACATAGGCAATACATTTGAACAGAAATTTCACCAAATATGGTAAAAGAAAAACCAGAAATCCAAACCTGTTGCTGTCGAGTTGATTCATAATAAAAGAAAGGCACGTGAAAATATATTTACATCATTAATAATATTAAAATTGCAATGAGCTACTATGGCTAATACTAAAAAGAATGACCACACTTAGTGTTGCCAAGCAGGTGAAGGAACTGAAAGTCTTGTACATTTCTGCTAAGAATGTAAACACTGCAACCACTGGGGAAACTACTTTGCTGTTTCTTCAGAAGTTAAAAATTCAGCTACCATATGATCCAGTCATTTCACTCCTAGGTATTTACTCAAGAGAAATGAAAACATATGTATATTCAAAGACTTACAGATGAATGTTCATTGCAGCTTTATTTATGATAGCCACAAATGGAAACAACCCAAGTATTCATCAACAGGTGAATGCAGAAATTGCAGTATATCTATACAGTGACATTCTAGTCAGCAATAAAAAGAATGAACTATTGGTAGATGCCAACAACTTCGATGAATCTTAAAGTAATTATGCTAAGTGAAGGCAAGTAGACAAAATATACATATACATGATCCGATTTACATAAAATTCTAGACAATGCAAACAAATACGTAGTGACAGAAAACAGATCAGTGGTTGCCTTGAGATAGTGGGAGAGGGGCAGGAGAGGGCTTACAAAGGGTTAGATGGAAACTTTTAGAGGCAATGGATATGTTTATTATCTTGATTGTGGTGATGATTTCATGAGTATGTTAAAACTTATTAAAGTGTACATTTCAAATATGTGCATTTTATTTTTTTTTTAAAGACATTAAAAATATTTTAAAGCTAAATTTAGAACCAGACCTTGAATCACTGTATCACAAAATATGAAAACTAATGAAGCTTATTCAATAACATTGCCCTCACTAAAAATTATTGTTTGTAATATGCTTTTACTGAGTACAAAATGTTTTTATTTCATTAAAAATGAAATAACATACTTAAATTATATGGCTTTACTTAGCTTTATCTCATCCTTAAAATGTATATTTGTGTGTATTTGGTAAAGTGTATATCTTAACTGTACAATAATACATTTATATGGTTCAGAAACTTAAAAAATACACATACATTAAACTTGTAGCATGTTTGCTTTTTTTTTTTTAACTAACTAATGAAAGTGACTATTTAAAATGTTTTAGAGGCTACTGCTTTGATAATGCAAAGCTCCTGTGTTATAGGTGGTAAGAATACATGAACTTTCAAAAAGGGTATGGAGGGAGGAAGGAGTCCCTAGGTGGGTGTAAAAGGCTAAGCATTCAACTACCAACCAAAAGGTGCCGCTCAGAGTTTGCCTCTGAAGAAAGGCCTGGCAATCTACTTCAGAAAGGTCACAGCCATAGGAACCCTACAGAGTGTAGTTCTAGTGTAGTTAGAATGGACTCCATCGCACCTGGTTTTAGTGGTAAGCAAGTACAGCATACAAGCTAGATACAGAATATAGCTTTAATGAGCTTAGGGAACAAGCCTGACTCCAAAAAACAGAAACCTCTTAATATCTACTTTACACCAGTCTGTTTCTCATTGGTGACACCAAAAGTTCATATTTTCTCTCTACTACTGATTTTGATCAAAATTAGCCTGAATCTTTTTGTTTAATCAAAGTAGTGTCTTTTTCTAGCCAGGAAGTGCCACTCCCCTGGTAGTTAATATAGACATATGCCTCTTTTGATTCTCCTCTTCTTCTGTGTTCTCTTTCTTGACCAATATCTGTCTCTACACTGAATACCTTAGCTTCTACCTTAGTTAGCTAGTCTGCTGCACCAGAAATACCACAAGTGGGGTGGCTTTAATGAACAGAAATTTATTTGCTCACAGTTCAGGAGGCTAGGAGTTCGAATTCAGGGACTGGCTCTAGGGGAAATCTTTTTGTTTGCTCTGGAGGAAGGTACTTGTGTCTTTTCAGCTTCTGCTCCTTGGTTCCTTGGTGATCTTCACGTGGCATGGCCCCTATCTTCTTCCCCCATCTGTGCTTGTTTGCTTCTGTGCCTAATCTGCTCACAAATGATTGGCTTAAAATACACCCTACACTGACATGATCTAATTAACCCAACGAAGAAACCCTATTCCCAAATAAAATTACTACACCCACAGGTATTAAAAAAAAAAAAAAACCCACAGGTATAGGGGCTAGGATTTACAACACGTATTTTGGAGGGACACAATTCAATCCTTAACAGTTTCCTTTTAAAATAATTCAATTTGGACTAGATAGCTTCTTTTTTTTTTTTTCACTCTACTCTCTATCCTAGGAAGCTGACCTGTATAGACTATATCAACAGGCTCCCTTAATTTTAGTTTGGTCTGCCAATGGAGATCCTTGGAAGGAGATTAAAAACTGTGATTGTACAATTAAGAACACACATAGAGAACCAGAAGCTCATGGTAAGTTGAAGGAGTCCCTTTTAATCTACAGATGCAGGGGAACAGGACTGAAAACCAATGCAATATTTACAGAATTGCAGCCTGATTAAGTGTTCAATTATGCTAGTTCTTTTATGGTTTAGGTGTGGTGGAAATGGATTCCATCTGGGGACATTAGGTCAGACATGAATGAAGCTGAACACTCTGAAATTCCACATCCCTTGGAACCTATTTTACCTGTGGAAGCAGCCTTTCTACCCTGTCAGTAGTAGTCAACGCCTGTATGCATAAAGGTTTTTCAGTGAGGACACATTATAACTACCTCACAAACTGACAACAATTCTCCTCAGTATGCACCCCCCCCCCCCCACCACCTCTCGTTGCCTCCAGTTCATTAATAACGTTAATAGAGAGGTTTAAGATCTGCCTCACCAACCTCAGTCAACACGAGTCTGGAGAGCAGGTGGAGGAGTAGAAACTCTAAAAGTATAACATCAAGCGAGGCAAAAATTAAGTCCCAGTGGGGTCAATTCATTGAAATGAGCACACTCACCCCAGATTTGGGATTGAAATGAAGCCTGGATTTAATGATGACTAAGTCACCCTGCGATATGCAGATGATACAACCTTGCTTGCTGAAAGTGAAGAGGACTTGAAGCACTTACTGGTAAAGATCAAAGACCGCGGCCTTCAGTATGGGTTACAACTGTGTGTGTGTATATATATATATAATCCTTATGACTGGACCAATAAACAACATCATGACAAACAGAGAAAACATTGAAGTTGTCAAGGATTTCATTTTTCTTGGATCCACAATCAATGCCCATGGGAGCAGTGGTCAGGAAACCAAAAAATTCATTGCACTGAATAAATCTGCTGCAAAAAAAAAAAAAAAAGACCTCTTTAAAGTGTTAAAAAGCAGAGAAGTCACTTTAAAGACTAAGGTGCACCTGACCCACGCCACGACACTTCTAATCACCTCATATACATGTGAAACCTAGACAATGAACAAAGAAGACTGAAGAAGAATTGATGCCTTTGAATTGTGGTGTTGGCGAAGAATATTGGATATACCATGGACTGGCAAAAGAATGAACAAATCTGATTTGGAAGAAGTATAGCCAGAATGCTGTACTTAGAAGTGAGGATGGTGGGTCTTCGTCTCACACACTTTGGACATGTTATCAGGAGGGACCAGTCACTGGAGAAGGACATCTTGCTCAGTAAAGTAGAGGGTCCACAGACAAGAGGAAGACCCTCGATGAGATGGGTTGACACAGTGGCTGCAACAATGGGCTCAAGCACAGCAATGATCGTGAGGATGGTGCAGGACCCGGCAGTGTTTCGTTCTGTTTTACACAGGGCTGCTATGTGTTGAAACTGACTCGAGGGCACCTAACAACAATAACAATTAAATAAAGTTAAAATCTAGAATTTCCCTGGTATAGTATAGAGGAAAAAATCCAGAAATTCATAATCTAATGGCATAGGCGTAGCATGTAGAAAATGAGTAAAAGGAATGAAGATGCCCTGACCTTTGCACCATCCCTTGGTCAGCAGACACTCCCTGTACCCGTTCATTAGTTAGAGGGCACCAGCTTCCTTGAGAAGTGCTATGGTAGCTGTCTTCTGAAAGCCAGAAATGAGAGTGGTTGGGGAGCGGGAGGAGGAAGAAAAGAGGGAGGATGTTGCAGCAAGAGAATTGAGTTTTATTATCTCAAAGGGAAAAATGGGATTGTGGATTGATAGATATGGATGAACTTAACAATTCAAGATAGGTGCAATTACCATGAAAACTATAGGAACCAAGGTGGTAAACAGAATATTTTGACTCTCAAAAAGTTATGTTGTTGGGTGCTGTTAACCTGATTTGGACTCACAGCAACCCCATGCAACACAGTAGAACTGCCCCCATAGAGTTTTCTAGGGTATAGTCTTTACGGGAGCAGATTGTCAGTTCTTTCTTCCATGGAGCCACTGGGAGGATTCAAACCACCAACTTTTTGGTTAGCAGCTGAGCACTTAACTACAATGCCACCAGTGATCCCAGAAAGTTAACTTGAATTGCTGCAGAAACAGATCCAGGGTTACCAAATTCTCATTTCTCAGTCAGTCCACCGACTTTAAAATGAAGTGGAAACCATGTTTTTAAGGAAGAACCCTACAATGAGGTCCCAGGCTCATCCCATGAATCTAGTCCCAAGCCTATCCTAAAGAGACCTGCGGCTGTTTACTAGAGCAGCTGTACAATGGCAACAGGGAAACATCCAGGCCTTCCAGGAAGTATTAGATACTGACTCTGAATTGTCACTAATCTCTGGAGACTCATAATGCCACATTAGTCCAACTGCCAAAGTGGGGCTTATGAAGGACAAGATTGAGTGAGATAGATTGACCTGGGCCAAATCTAGCTCACAGCTAGTCCAGTGAGACTGCAGAGCTATCTTGTAGTTATTTCCACAGGACCAGAACGACTGGGGGAGAAATAAAATTAATAACAGACTGAACCCCACGTTGGTTTCCTTATTTATGGAATGAGGGCTATCATGATAAGAAGGGTGAAGTGGAAGTCCCTGGAAGCAGTCCATTGTCCAACCTTGCCAAAATAGTGAGTCAAAGCAATGCCACGTCCCTAGATGTATTGCAGAGATTAGCGCTACCATCAGAAACTTGAAAGTTCCTGGGGAGCGATTCTTATCGTTTAACTTGCCTCTTTGGCTGGTGCACAAGCCAGATGGGTTCTGGGAGAATGACAGTGAATAATTGCAAACTTAATCAGGAGGCGATACTAATCACAGCTGTGGTTTAGCATGTGGTATCTTTATTAGATAAAATCAGCACAGCCCCTGGCACCTGGTATACAACTATTTTAAATATGTAAATTCCTTTCCTTCCTGCAGGGCTTCCATCCAATAACTATTTGTGGATTTACCGAATGTCTTCTTCACTGCTGTGATAGCCTACTCAACAGCACATCCAAATGGTCACGTCTTTACTGCATAGAAGTTCAGCAATGAGCTCTACCCAAAATTCACTGATGCTTCAGAGAAACCTGGCAATGGAATGGGCTGTTGAGAACTCATTTATGGCACTAGCTGGGATACAATTCCTTAATATAAGGGATGCTGTCCTATTGGATATGGTATATCTAATATCAGTATTAGTGACAGTATATGACACTGTTGCCACCATATTCAGCAGGGCTGGAGGCTATACATAGGCTCAACAGCCTGGTTGTTCCCCCACCAAGTCTGATCTATTGCCACTGCTGAGTGCCCAACCTGCCAACCATATGAGGTCAATGCTGAGTCCCTCACATGGCACCATTCTCCAAGATTTGAGTAAGCTACCTGGAGGCAGGTTGATTACCTTGGGATTCTGCCATCATGGGGGTCATGATCAATGCTGTGTCCTCCAGGACTGTTTTCTTTTCCTCCACTATAAATAGTCTCTGTCCTGTTTTTTATATTGTCTTCTCTTTATATTCTTTTCACCATAGTAGTTATTCTCTATAGGGTGAGAATTTTCGGCAATGTTGGGTAAAGCAGGAAGAAATGTGTTTGATTCCTTCTGGTAGAAAGGGTTACTTTCTGATTGAAGATCAAGCTAAAGATTGATCCGCTTCATTTGCACATTCTCATTACCTAGACACCTAACCAAAACAAAAAAAACAACCAGACCCGTTACTGTCAGTTGAGTCCGATTCACAGCCACCCTGTAGGACAAAGTAGAACCGCCCCACTGGGTTTCCAAGGCTGTAGTCCATATGGAAGCAGGCTGCCACGTCTTTCTCCCGTGGGGCAGCTGGGAGGTTTGACCTTTCTGTTAGCAGCCCAGTGAGAAACCACTGCAGCCACCAGAGCAGCAGTAATTCAGGTATTATTTTACTTCATGCCCATTATCCAGTAACCACAAAAGTAACTGGAAAAGTGTAGCAGGTAGAAATATTTAAAAAGAAAAATAGGAGAGAAAGTTCTAAAATTAAAACCATCCTTAGCATTAATTAGAGTTATGATGATTGCTGTTACTTAATCATGAAATGCCTACACGAAGTCTCAGTGCTACTTGGCCTACCCTTTTGATAACCGTTTGCCATGTGTTCACAAAATGGTGCCCATGCAAGTACCAGCTGCTATTCAGTCATTTCTGACTCATGGCAGACCTATGGGTTGCAGAGGAGAACTGTACTCCATAGGGATTTCATGACTGTGATCTTTTGGAAGCAGGTTGCCAGGCCTTTCTTCTGAGGCTCCTCTGGGTGAGTTCAAACTGCCAACCTTTTGGTTAGCAGCTGATTCCTAACCATTTGCACCACCCAAGGACTATTAAAAAAAGAAAAAACTCATTGCCATCGAGTCGATTCTGACACATAACAACCCAAGTACTATAAAAAAAAAAAAAAGACTATAGATTATAGCAAATACATGCCACATACATGCACAAATAGTGGGAGATACTGTACTGCAATATTGAAAGTGAGATATATTCTGTGTAGTGGTGATGAATGTCTTCTGGATTTTCAATGATGGTTAAGGCCAGGTGTGGGGGGAGAAAGTCCCCTGTGAGCCTCTACCCCATTGTGTTACCTGCTTATAGCCACCAGAATCCCACCAGTATCTCTACCAACAATTTTAGGAAACTGAAAAGAGGGGAAACTATAGTGAAAGAGTATATTATATAGAGCCATAAAGGAAGGCTTTGTGGAAGCTGTAAAAATTCTTCCATGGAAAATAGTAAGGAGGAGATTTATCCTCAGCATTTTACCTTCTGTGTCTGGTCAAAATAGATGTTCTTGCCTATAAGAAATATTCTTAAAATGTAGCATATACAATTGTAAACAAATCATGTATTTCTCCCCATTTTCATAGGAATTAATCAAAATAGCATCAAAATTTCTGTCTTTTTAGGGCCCAAACTACACATATAAAGTGAATATGTGTGGGGAGTGAATGTTTTATGCATGCCGATTATTAATAATAAAATATAAATTTGAGCAACCATGCTAGATTAAAATGGAATTATATTCCATACTTCAATACATTCAATTCCATACTTCATATATTGCCACACTTCTTTCAAAGAGGCAACCAGAGTATGCCACCCAAAACTAGAAAAAATTGTAATAAAGAAATTGCAGATAAAAAATTGTTATTTTAATGGAATTTTGTGATATTTATGGTATTATCAACTTTTTAAATTTTCTAGTGTGTTGTGATTTGTTTTCTCATTCTAAATAAGTATTTACTCTCATGGCTAATTTTTTTTTTGCAGTCTTGTATTCTTTTTCTTAAAGAAGGCTCTCCAAATTGTATAAGCTTTAAGGTCCTGGATCTACTTCTGGACTCTGAATTTGCTTAATGTCAGTTGGCAGGGTCATTTCTGTCTCACTAGCACATACTGCCAGGCTGTCACCATATAAAAGGTCTAGGATGGTCACTCTACTTTGCTCTACTGCTAAGGTGACTTGGGAATTTGATCATAGTTACCTTCTAGAGGACCAGGTAGAATTGTTTAGACCTGAGCTTCCAGGACCCACTGTACCATAAAGCACAGGTGTCTGACACATCACCCACAAATAAAGCTGAGTCCACTTGAAAATCCTGACTAGAACAATGCAGAAAGACTTTTTAATTGTCTATTTATTTTTAAAGATAAGTCTTGTCTACATTTCACTTGTTTTCAAAATGCATATGTTTTTGGTCTTTAGCACTACTTTTCTGGAATCTCTTATTATTTAGAAGGATTTTACACAAAATATGAAGATATCAAGGTATTTTAATTTCTCTCTGCTATCATTTGAGGGTAAGTACAAATGAATAACTGTTTCTCTTTGTGATGGAATAAACTATTTTGTTCTGAGATTTATGACATCAGAAAGGATTAGTGAACAACATCAACATCGACAACAACAAAATGCCCTAGGATAAAATGTGGGGCTTCTTTGAATTGTAAATATAAAAGATATTTTATTACTGTATATTTTGGAATCAAATTACATATAGCTTTGGGTATGAATGTGAAGAGAAAAACAACCAAGGTGTATTTCCTTGTTTTCCTATCATCTTTGTGTCTGCTTAACCCTAGCAGGTTAATGGAGACATCTCACTGGCTCCTTTATTCCAATACAGATGTCACTAACTTTGCTCAGGCATGTTTTAATTGCTGTTAGTTTCTAATGAAATTCATAATCCTGTGGGGAACTTAAACTCATTGAAGGATCTTCCTGGCTCACTGCAGAATGCTAAGCAGCACAAATACCTGTTACTGACATAATTAATATTTCACATGACAAGAAATTTATTCTAAAGGCCTGGCAAAGAATTAAATGTATTAAATATTATACAAAATAATGTACACTTCCCAACCTAAACCCACTGCCATCTAGTCGATTCCGACTCATAGTGACCCTGTAGGACAGAGTAGAACTGCCCCATAGAGTTTCCAGGGAGCGCCTGGCGGATTCGAACTGCCGATCTTTTGGTTAGCAGCCGTAGCACTTAAACACTATGCCACCAGGGTTTCCATCACCACTCTAATATAACATGGTGCAATAATATCGATTTTTCCCAAAATATGAACTATGGCTAGTTTACTTAAAATTCTAAAATTTATACTCTTTAGTATACTTGCTGAGTGAAATTGGCCAATCAAGATAATGGCATTGTCTTTAGTAATGTGGAGCTAATTTGAAGGACTTTTTCCTCATATGTTTATTCTGATAAATTTTTAAGTGATAGTAAACTTATTATATCAATTTCAAATGTGGTTGCTTTGCCCTCAATTATATCCCTAGTACTTCCTTGTCTTTAGTAAGAGATTCATCCATCCATTTAAAAAATAATCCTCAATGTTACAAATCTCTCTGTTAATTGATGGCCTTTCTATGTATTACTATTTGGGTAATTTTTATATACTCTAAAACCAGTGGGTTCATCAAACATAATCTCAATGTAAATATTTTCAGCATTATAAAAACATGTAGAATCATACGTAACACTTCCTTTCTGTATCTATTCTGTGAATTACACTACTAGCTTTAAAAATCATCACTCTTAGCATTTTTCCTATCCACTTATATGTATGTATATTTTTGTACAAGTGGGATCACACAATATTTATTGTTCTAAAAATTGCTCCTTCCCCTTAACAATATTTTAGATATCTTGTTCTATATTTTACTAACACTTAAAGCTACATGTGTAACTCATGAACTTTCTAATTTTGTAGATCACCAAAATTCAGACCAGAAAATTTCAGGGCATTCAGTATTTTCCACAGTTCGATGGGTAGATGCAATTTTTACAAAGAATTCACTGAAAGTATGACATTTAATTATTGACCTTTTGCCATTCCTAAACATGTCTTCCTCACTGAGGACAAGTAATGGCATTTCAATTTTTTGTTTCTGGGTTCACTTACATTCTCTGTAGCAGAAATTTCCTATATTAATAGTTTCAAGATACCACTGCCCTGAGGCACAAAGCTTCTAGTTATTTCCTAGCAGCTTTGGGGCTTTTCCAGGGCCTGGTGTATATTTGAGCTTTTCTTTGCACGTCTGTAAGTACATAATCATTCTTCATGTTGATATGGATCTTCACTTTCATTTTATTCTCCAATTCCATTTTAGGGTTCAGTACCAAGAGGTAATTTCATGCTTTGTGAAGAACTTCGAATGGTTTGAATATTTCGTTGTGAAGAAATGAAAATGCAGATTGTTTAGTTGTTGTTGTTACCACGTGGCATGGGAATTTAACGTCAACGTCACTCTTCTACCATTAAAAAGTTCAAAGGTCATGAGGAAGATTAAGAAGGGCCATATGTTCCCAAAGAAAATAAATCATTTTCCAGTGGGTCATCGTCATGGGCTATTAATTTGTGGATCCCTGGGAGATTGGAAATTGTCAGGAAACAAATATAAACTTATTTTAAAAATGTTTCCTTCATCTTGCAGTTATCATCTGGAAATCACTGTAAGTACCACTGTGGTTTAATATTTAAGTGAATGAAAACAGTAAGCATTCTTGATATCAAGGAAGCGCCAATGTATTTAGCTTAGGATCAAAAGACAAACCATAGTTGATATAAGGATCACTGGAAATCTGCCGTGATTAGTAACTTCCAGGGTAACGTGATGGCAATCCCAGAACATATCTCAGGTCTTCAAGGTGATGACCAAGGGACCCATGACTCAATATTTAATTGCTTTCTCGAACTCAAAGTAGCTTAACTCATTTTTGTTTATAAATTCCTTTGATGTTCCAGTGGTGGAGCTTTTTAAGATTTTCTTTTTTTAAGCAAAGCTTTTAAACATGAAATTTTGCTGCTAATTCTATTGTTGTAAAACAAAATATATCCATGTATATTTTATTTTTACATACCCAATTTCAACTTTCTAAAAATAACAATTTTCTCCCTTGCTTTCTGCCAAGAAATTCAAACAGAAGTTTTTCAAAACAAAAGGAACAGAAAAATAAGAAGGCCAACAATATTTCTAGTCACAGGACCTATCCAGTCATGCTTGACACATAACAGACACTCAATAAGCACCTATTCAATAAAAGAATAAATTAATGAGTGAGAGATTTTGTCTAATGAGGGATTAACTAATGATGAAATAATTATTAAGCCAAATAAGACTGAAAATACCATTGGCAAAATGTTTTGAAAAGCAGTATACACACAGAAAATTTTATTTCCTATCTGCCTATGTTCAGGCTGCCCCATTAAGTTTGATCGTATTTACTTTATAAACAGATTAGACCATCACAGCTATCAAAGAGAAACCTCCACAGACTTATGTGTAGGGAGACAATTTTGCCTTCATCCCGAAGAAGAGGGAGGAGGATTTTCACTCCATATCTTTCTAGAGAGCTTAGTGCTACCTTCTACAAAGCAGGAAGGTGGAAGTCCAAGTCTCAGTCCTTGGCTTTCTTCTCTTCTGCATCTACACTCTCCTTGGCCATCTCAGACAAAATCAGCTCTGACTCGTGGCAACCCCATATGTTTTCAGCGTAGAACTTCTTTCCATAAGGTCTTCAATGGCTGTGATCTTTTGGAAGCAGATTGTCAGAACTTTCTTTTGAGGCACAGCTGGGTTGGTTTGAATCACCAACCTTGCCCTTAAGAGCCGAGAACATTAAATGTTCCACCACCCCAGGACTCCTATACCTTTACTACAACTGTAGATTTTTTTCTTCTTTCAATCCACCTTACCAAAAAAAAAAAAAAATTGAATTCTCAGACCAATTTTCCTAAAAGACCCAGCTGTGATTATGTCACTCTTCAGTTTAAAACATTTCAATAGCCCTGATTTCCTCAACCTGTCCTTTGATGATCTCCTGGTCTAAATATACATTTCCAACTGACAGATCATGGTCCATAGTGTGTCCTCAGGCGTTCCCTCTTTCTTGCAGATAGAGGCTCAGGGATCAAGTCTTCTTCCATTTTGTGGCTCTTCCCTCCCTAGGTCCTTGGGGTGAGGATTGTTCCGGGAGGTTTTTATGGGCCAGGTGTAGAAGTGCACATCACTTCTCATATTCCGTGGACCAAAACTCAGCCTTATCTCAACGCCTAACTGAAAGAGAAACGGGGAAATGTGATCTAGCTGTGCGTGCACAGGAAGAAGGGACAAACATACCTTTGGTAAGCAAAGTACTTGCTGCAGCCAGTCTTATCACCCCAAAGCCCCTACCTGCCCTCTTCTTATGTCTTACGGAATATTCTAGATTTTCCAGTCTGCAAGATTTGTGCAACTATAAATTTTCTCTCTCTTCTCTGAAGGCTTTTAGCATTTGTCGCTGTCTTTGCTTCTATCTTGTTCGTAGTTATTTTGTTGTATTAACTTTGCTACTAGATTGCGAGCTCCCAGAAGTCAATGGCTGCATTTTATTTATCCCAGCCGTGCCCAGCTAATCAGGAGTTGAAAAAAAGCATGCTTGATGAAAGACTTCATCACTGATCCATGTGAGTCCCCAGCTAAACTGAGACCAAAATGAAGAGAGTTAAGTAATTTCGGAAGCTTAATTCTGAAATCAGTATCACAAGATAATTGGAGAGAGCCAAACACACAATTAACAAAGAAAACTTACATATTTTGAAATGCTGTTTAAAATGTTGATGCTCATATACATAGGTAAACACAAAGTAATATTGTCTTAAAAAACAAACAAACAAACAAACACCAATTTTTCATGGAACAGAATGTCTTTTTACCATACTGGATGCCTGCCTTTTTTAAGGAAAAAAAAATACAGTCAAATTCATACTTTTTAACATAAAGTGTGTGACCATCTACAAAATCAATATTTAGAAAGTTTCCCTGCCCCCATTTTCATCAACTCCATCACCTCCAGCCTCTGGCAACCATTGATTTGTTTTCTTCCCTGGAGTTTTTCCACTCCCAAAGAGATAAATAAATGGAATCATATAGTTTGTGGCTTTTTGAATGTGACTTCTCTTCACACAGCGCAGTGCACTTGAGATTCAGGTATATACTCTTTGACATGGTCCATAAAACCCTGCACAGTCTATCTCTTACCCAGGTGTATCAGTAGTTCATTTCTTTTTATTCCTGTGTAATATTCAGTTGGATGTATACACCACAGTTTGTTTATCCATTCACACATTGAGAAGTTACATGGCTTTTGAATAAAATTATTGTCTTAATAAAAAGTGTTCACCCTCTTGTGTTCTCTCCTTGACCATGTACCAGCTTTAGGTACTGTAAGGCTCCCTACAATAATGCATGTGCAGATATTGTTACCTTGCTGCCCCTTATTTTGTTGTCTCCTAGAAAGTAGTAGTGAACATGGAGTAGAATTTGATTTCCCATCTTGAACAATCGAATGAAAACATTAACATAAATATTTTATATTTCATTCTTTGGCAGTAAAATGGTCATTGGCAATTATTCTACTTTATTCATTCAACTAATATTTTCTGAGTATGTAGTCTATTCCAGGAACTGACCTAGGTGGTCAGAGGAAGCTGGAGAGCAAACGTCCAACATAGTCCCTGCTCTCACAAAGTTTACAGCATAACAAAGGAGACATTCATTAATGAAATGGTGACAAAATAAAATATTAATAACAAGAATAGTAGATGGGCTATGAAACCTTAAACTATAGGAGTACAGGGAGGGAGTGAAGTTTGAGTGGAGATTGGGTTAAAATGGGAATAGGAGCATTCCAGGCAGAGGGAATAGCATGTGCCTCAGTGTCAGGAGGGAACATGGTATGCATAAGTTTGAGAAATTCAGGGAGCGAATTAGACAAACCTGTGACAGAAGACTTGAGGTACAGGTAAAAGACAGGTTGTGCAGGATCTTAGGGTCCATGTTGAGGAATTTTATCATTATCCTAGAAGTACTTTGGAAGCCATTGATTGATTTTATGTAGGACAATCATAATAATCAGATTTGAGTTTCAAAAACTGGCTCCAGCTGGCTGCAGTTGGAGGCATTTTTCTGTCATGCTCCAGAGTGATGTAGAAGGAGCCATAGTGAATACAGGTAGAATTTTGTAATTAGGAAGGTATTGCAAAGGTTCAGGGAAGAGATAATGGTAATTGAAACTCAGATAAAGGTGGTTGATATTGGCAGAAGTGAAGTGATATAAGAAATATCTCAGAGGTAAAATTCACAAGACATCAAATTAAATTGGATATAGTGCTAGTGTGTGGGGGGCATCAGGGATTGTTCTTAAATTTCTGACATGTGCAGATGATTGGCGTCACTTATGGAGATAGGAAATTATAGCAGGGATTATTATGTATTCGGTTTCAGACCTGTTAAATTTGAAGTGTTTTAAAACATTCGAAAGGAAATTCCCGCAAGCACTTAGCTATATGGGTCTAGAAATGCAGAAGAGAGTTCTACCAAGGCTACTGATGTGACTGTGGGGATTGAAGACATGGCCATAGATGCGATTGGCTAGGGGTAGCATACAGAGGATGATAGGACAGAGTCTAAGCACTGAAAATTGTAACATTAAATTCCAGAAAGAAGAGAATGATCCAGCAAATGAGATTTCAAAAGAATAGCCAGAGATATAGAAGAAAAACCAGTGGAATATGAGGTTACAGGAAATCAGAGAAGCAAGTGTTTCGGGAAGGAGAAATTTGTTTCCAAAACGTTCCGATTGACCTTTGTGAGAGTAGGACTGGTGAAGTAGTGGGGATGGAGCCAGATTGCAGTGCTCTGAAGAGTAAGTAGTGATGGGAAAGAAAAACAAGGAGACAGATTGTTGTGAAGAGGTAGCGGCAAGGGAAAGGGTAGGTAGAAAGAATGATGGATTCAGTGAAGGTGTTCTTCCTTTCTTCCTCCCTCCCTCCCTTCCTTTCTTTCTTTCCCTCGATTATAAAAATATGAAAATGGTTGAAAAGCCAAGATTTGAAATCCACTGAAAAAATGAGAGATTAAAAATAAGAGAACAGGGGAGGTTTGAAAACCAAAGGCGGGCTCCACAAAATAAGTGGTGAAATTTGCCTTAAAGGGTTATTGAGAAACAGTACCTGTTTTCAACAAGACAGGAGACAGGATGGGAGTGGATGTGGGTGGAATTAAGTTTACCGTCAGGGAAGTTGAAGAAGTTGTTACTTGATGGCCTCTACCGCCTCTGTAAAATAGAAGGTGAAGTCAAAGCACTGAAGGGGACTGCTGGGCAGGGGTTTGAAGGTTTGATGAATAAGAAAGATTGGAAATGCTTATTGTAGAGAGTAAAATACTGAATTAACAGACAATGATCACAGGCTTAACACATCATCACCTCTTCTCTCACAGTCATATTCGAAGCTATTCTTAGCTTTATGGAAACCCTGGTGGTGTAGTAGTTAAGTGCTATGGCTGCTAATCAAAAGGCCAGCAGTTCAAATCCACCAGGTGCTCCTTGGAAACTCTGTGGGGCAGTTCTACTCTGTCCTATAGGGTCACTATGAGTTGGAATTGACTTGACAGCAATGGGTTTGGTCTGATTTTTTAACTTTGTAGTTTTAGCGTGGAAGTTGATTTGGTGTGGTGATTGGAAGTATAACTGCCAATGCAATATCGTTATGCCATCGGGTAAGTCCTGACTTATGGTGACCCCATGTGCTGCAGACTAGAAGCATACTCCATTGGGTTTTCATGGCTGTGGCCTTTCAGAAGCAGATTGCCAGGCCTTTCTTCCAAGGCACCTCTGGATGGGTTTGAACCACCAAGTTTTCGGCTAGTAGTCAAGCGCTTAACCGTTTGCACTGCCCAGGGACTTCATGTTCACAGCACCTGAAATTACCATCAGCAAATTTCCTGTAATTATTTATTTTCAACTGCTTTTTAAGTGTGTAGCCATCCTTATGATATATAGTGGACACTCAGTAAATGTTAAGTTGCATTTTTCATTTGAAGGGTAGGAGGAAAGGGAAGGAAGGATCAGCAGTAAGCTTGCTTTAGCTATAAATTATATTCAAGTTCTAGGCATGCCTTTTGGCAAGCTAAAACAAACCCTCCCATGCAAGATGTGAATGATTTAAATTATAATTACTTATGGAGCTTAGTTATGAAGAAAAGCTAGGTAAGTTGATGATATCACTATCTGGACTACACAGAAAAAAAATTATTTTACGACTTCATTAATTGATGCATCACAAATAAGCAAAATATGGGATAAAATTATATAACTTATGGCTCTTTCAAGTCTTTTACTTTATTAAAGATGAAGAACAATTCAAGGAAATGTTAAGAACAGCAAATAGTAATCCTAATAGATGGTTAAAAGAGGATATAATATCTACAAAATGACAGTTTGCCTGCCTGCTTTGGGATTGTTCATCTGAAGGTCTGTAATATGTGTTCCGTGAAAAATAATCTGCTCAATTTTTCTATACGTTTTCTTATTTCTTTGAGTCAAATAATTTTGTGTCATAAAACCTATACCCTATAATACAATGTTCTTATTTGATTTTCTTTAAAATCATGTAAGAGTAAAAAAATAACTAAACTGCTTAAATAGGAATTTTTTTTTTTTTTGGAAGGAAAAAAGGCAGTGGAAAAATACTCTCCATGTAAAAGCAAAAATGACCTTCTGTAGTGTATTTCACTGTTTTTCAAGTGTGGCAAGAATAAGAAATCTTGGCATTTGGAGCATGCTATCCACCTGAGGGCCATCAATCATTCTCATTTTGAAAGACAGAATTTATGAATTGTCAACACGTCTTTTAGGTGAGAAACAAGTGCTCATTAAGAGAACAACTAAAACAAATGCTCACAGAAATTGAAAATCAAAATGCTGCCTGATCATCTTAAAAACACATACTACATCTAAGCTACAGTTCGTCTGCTTTAGTCATTGTAATATGTGAGATATGGATGACAAACTGAATAGCCACCACTGTGCTTTTCAAGGGGTATATTGGCTGGAGATCAATGGTTTTATTTTTTTTCTGCATTTCATGTAAGTAAATTATTTGCCATTGAAGTAGCCCCATAAATACAACCACCTAATACTGAAGCTGCTGACAGCCTTGTAGGCTATTTCAGCGGTGAAAGCCAGGACTAAACACACTGAACTACATTAGAGTTCGTCCCTGGAGGACGGAATTGAGCTTCATTGGCAAGGGCACTGTAAGAGTTCCATTTGACTCCTCATTAAACCTCTCAGAGGGATTCCAGCTACTTCTCTGTGCCTGCTCTTGCTTCTCTCTCTGTCGGAGAGATAGGTGTGAACCACATAGACACAGATACACATTTTTACGCATCTAGGAAAATTTAGGCTTTTCCTAACAAAAACCAAGCCTCCTACACATTTAAAAAATATTTCCAGTTTCTTGATTATTCACTATCTTACTATTATTTTCAAAAAAACAGAGAGCTTTATTTCAGTTTGTGAGAATTCATTTTTAAACGCCTGTTTTAGGGAGGGTAAGTCTCTGTTTTGTCCATGTTTTCTCCTGGAAAAGCAGCTTTAGGGGGGAAATGGTGATAAGGATCTCAGCCTTCTGTAAGTATGGTTGTGACAATGCAATCAGACCAAAGATGTTAAAGCCATTGGTGAGTACAAATTACCCTGAGAATGTAATGTATTATTATGATCACTGTATGTTTCCCATGGCCATTCTTGTTTATGTGGAGTCTTGAAAATAGCATCTTAAGATATTATCATACTTTGTTAATGTTTCATTGGAAAACCAGTCAATAGTTCAAAGAAACACATAGCATGTTCTATGGATTGAAAATCCCAACTACCGATGATACAGCATTCACATTCTCCTTGGGAGTCTCTTCTAGAAAGATGCATAAATAAGGCTTTATTGTCTTAAGTGAGCTAGAAACAAATAGAAATTATTTTATCCAGCAACGGCAAAGTAAAATACTTTTCTCTCTAGAGAAAAATTTGTGTGATTATGAAATAATACCTTCAGTCCTTAGGCCATCTAATCACAGTGTTACTAATGGAATATTAGGAACGATAACTAATGATTTACTGAGTAATACTTTCCTGTTTACTCATAATGTTCAAAAAAAAAAACAAATAGTCCTGAGTTATATATACGCACATGCAGCAAGAGCTAAGAAAATTGTGCTATAAATGACTAAGAAAGAAATAGAAAGAGACCCTAGTAAAATATGATTACATAAAAGTATGCATTATTGTGGAAGCTCTGTGCATTTATGAGATGAATGCATGATCAGTAGAATTGTTTTCTAATGGCCTACATACATCAGGTAAGGTTATATCCATATATCTACTCACACGCATACAACGTACACACACACACGGATATTTTCATATTATTCACAATTCACAACAGACATACACACACATGAATGTCCTCATATATCTCCATAGTTTGAAACACAGACACAGACACACTTTAATACTGAATTCAATTCAAAAGAGGAATTTTTGGCATCCCATGAGCACGAACTTCCCACTGATCTAAACATGTCTTTAATTCTAGACATTACAATACTCCAGAGGTACTTTTGGGGGTGGGTGGGAATACCATGATGTTTTCAGAAGCCTCAAAATAAAAGAAAAATATGTCAAATCAAAGCTCCTTCTAGTGCAGTTTCAAGGATAAAATGTTCAGATAGTTGGGAAGTCTGACCTAGAGGGAGAGAGAAACAAATAACTTTTTTCCATAAGAAAGACAATGTCCAGGCCTACAAAGGAGGGTGAGCATAAGGCCATTAAAGTGAGCATATGAAGGGAAGAAAGTAACAACAAAAGAAGCCTCTAAAAAAAGACAATATTTTCATGTAAATTCAGACCATTAGTCTATATCTATTCATATGAGCATTTAGCAAACACATAACCAAAGCAACCAAACTCATTGTAGTGCAGTTGATTTCCCATCAAGTTGATTCCTACTCATGCAACCCCATGTGTTGCTATAGAGTAGAACCGCTCTGCTGATTGGCTGTAATCTTTATGGAAGCAGATTGCCAGGACTTTCTCCCATGGTGTCACTAGGTGAGTTTGAACCACTAACTTTTTGATTAGTAGTTGAGTGCAAACCACTTGTGCCACCCAGCGACTCAGTATACATACGTACTCATTAAATATGCTCAATCTAAAACTTTCTCAGACACACACACACCCCAGCCAAATAATTAATGTACGGTCACTGTTCATCTAGCAAAATGTTGAGTGAAGCTAGCCCTGATTTCTTTTCTTCACCACCACGTCCTAACCATGTGACTGAGACAAAGTGGTTTCCCCTCCCAGGCCTGGGCTCCTACATTCATAACCAAGATGGCCTTGCCTTCTCTTGGTGTCCAAGCATGGTGTCAAGGATAAATACAAAGTTCCATTATCAGGGGGAGAACAAAGGCAACTTACATGGTAATAAGGACTGATTTGTATGTAAATAGTGCTCCCCAAAGTTTATTTTACAGATTTATCTTTCAACCAAGGGGGATGGATAAGTAAATTGGGGACACATAACTGGGAATTAGTTGATTGAGATTGTAAAAAGTCACAGGTTAGCTACTCCTGGATAATTCAGAATTGTTTAAAATATATTTATTTACAATGATATTCTACTAACCCCGTTCCACCCTCCCCCCCACCCCCTGCTTTTATATTCATCTGCAGACAATGGGACAGACTTTGTCATCAAAGGGCAGCCCTTGAAATTTACAAGAATTCCTGATTTCAAATGAAAAATGTATGTAATTGTGCTATTTTCTCCCTGGTAAGCGTGAGATGGAGAATTTGAGAATGTTTAAATGGGACAGAGAGAACAGAAGAGGGAGGAATACCTTGTCCATCATACACACACACACACACACACACACACACTACCACAACAATTGCAACCACTAGTACTGTCCAACAAGGGCTACTAGTCGTTTACACCAGGAACTGAGAGTAGATACAAAAGAATGAGTGAGAACTGGGATATGCCCCGGTTGTTCGAGAGGAGTCAGGGAAACCCCACAAAACTCCGGAGACTCAGAGGCTGTGGGTAGGGGTGGGGCGGAGCCTGGAGTGGGGTCTGCCTAGCCATAGGAGGAGGCGGGTGGACCCTGATGGGAGGGTTGGGAGGTTGCTGTCACTTTATGAGTCTGCAGCCCAGAGTGAGATTATCCCTGTTTTCAGAGGACCGTGGCCAACTGGTCGCAGGGCCCCCGCCTCTCCCACACCACGCGGACCTCGCGCCTCCTCAGCAGCCGCGGTGGAGGCGGCTGCAAAGCCTCGCCCACTCCAATCCCCACCCTCTTCATCTTTAGCCATTAAAGAACGGCAGCGCCTGGCACGTTCCTGGAGGACCCCGGACGCAGAAGAGGAAAGGGAGCAGGCGCAGGGGGACGAGAAAGGCAGCATGCGCCCCCCAGGAGCAGCCTCGGCGCCCACGGTCTGAGGCTGCAGCCCCAGTTTGCCATTGTGAGCTGCCACTGTGGGAGCCCGCCCGCGCCGCCGTCCCCCTGGGTCCCTGTCAGCGCCGCGATGGGGCACCTGCCCACGAGGGCGCGCGGCGGCCGCCGCCTCCTGACTCTACTCTGGCTCTTTGTGCTGCTCAAGGTAGGGGAGCCCACCGCGCCCTGGCGATCGGGTCGGTGGCGGTGCTCCTGCGCCCTCGTTCTGCAGCCGGGAGCGGCGCGCACTGGGGTGCGATGGCTCGGCCGCCGGAAGCTCCGGCCGTGCAGCCTGGGCGCACGCTTTGTTTTCTTGGCGTGTGCGTGTTCTCGGCAATCTTGAGGGATGGGGGAGGAAGAGTAAGAGAAGTTTGCGCCTTTCAGCTTTCGCCCTTTGTGCTCTTTTGCGCCGCTGATATCCACATCAAACGTGGGCTGTTGGATGGTGCTGTCTTGGGCAAAATGAGGTCACTTTACCTTTTAGACTCTACTGCAACCCAGTACTGCTTAACCTTTCCATCCTTCCCTTACAGAGAGTGTGCGACTCCTTTGTCTTAATTTACCTTCTGCTGGAATTATACACTGGGGGCTCAGCTCCCTGGACGCAAATGGATTTCCAGGGGTGGGTCGTGAACATGGTTTTCTTTGATTAAAGGTAGAGCCTGAAAAGGACCTCTCTCCCCAAGTCCTAGAATCTACCTTGATAGTTCCTTTTAAAAACTCTTTAGGATTTCCTCACTATATATACAGAGAATGCTATCGCTAAATGTAAATGACAGGAAAATCTGTATAATTAACTTTTTCGTGTCTTCTTTAGAATATTCTGCTTCAGGGTTTTACTTTGAGGAAATGGAAAGGGCTGCTTTAAAAAATTTAAGTTTGACAATTATACTATACATAAAATTTTTTGAAGAAATTTAAGCTATGTTTTCTCGGAAAGTGGCATGAAGTAATTGTCTCCCACCCGTCTCTTCAGTGGGTCTACTTTAGTTCTGTCATTAGCCCTTTTCTTGTCAGCAAAGCACACTCAAGAATGTCGACAGGTGACTGGGAGCTATCCTTTCAGCACCACAGCGATACCTACTCTTGAAGTGGATGAAACATTAATGGATGCAAATGTTTTCTTATCAAAGAGTCATTTCTTGCTTATATGCATAATTAATTATGAATGCCTTACAAGGATAAAGTGGAGCAGGGCCAATGAATTAAAAACAGTGTTAATTTTAAATATTCCATATTTTCATTTATATTAATGGAAAATAGGATAGTTTCAGGAAGGAACAGCAATGGAATGCATTAAAGAGTCTAAATTATATTTAATATGTTTTTATATTTTTCTTAAGTTAGAAATAATCATCTCTATGCTTGGTCATATGTTTTCACTCTGTTGTTGTTAGGTGCCGTCGAGTCGGCTCTGACTTATAGCGACCACTATGCACAACAGAACGAAACACTGCCTGGTCCTGCCCATCCTTACAATCGTTGTTACGCTTGAGCTCGCTGTTGCAGCTACTGTGTCAATTCACCTCCTTAAGGGTCTTCCTCTTTTCTGCTGACCCTGTCCTTCGCGAGCATGATGTCCTTCTCCATGGACTGATCCTCCTGACAACATGTCCAAAGTATGTAAGACACAGTCTCACTATCCTTGCTTCTAAGGGGCATCCTGGTTACACCTCTTCCAAGACAGATTTGTTCGTTCTTTTGGCAGTCCGTGGTATATTCAATATTCTTCGCCACCACCACAACTCAAAGACGTCAATTCTTCTTTGGTCTTCCTTATTCATTGTCCAGCTTTCACATGCATATGATGCCATTGAAAATATCATGACTTGGGTCAGGCACACCTTAGTCTTCAAGATGACATCTTTGCTCTTCAACACTTTGAAGAGGTCCTTTGCAGCAGATTTGCCCAGTGCAATGGGTCTTTTGATTTCTTGACTGCTGCTTCCATGGCTGTTGATTGCAGATCCAAGTAAAATGAAATCCTTGACAACTTCAATCTTTTCTCCGTTTATCATGATGTTGCTCATTGGTCCAGTTGTGAGGATTTTTGTTTTCTTTATGTTGAGGTGTAATCCATACTGAAGGCTGTGGTCTTTGATCTTCATTAGTAAGTGCTTTAAGTCCTTTTCACTTTCAGCAATCAAGATTGTGTCATCTGCATAATGCAGGTTGTTAATGAGTCTTCCTCCAATCCTGATGCCCTGTTCTTCTTCATGTAGTCCAACTTCTCAGATCATTTGCTCAGCATTGCTTTCACTCTAGGAGGTTGTTTTTTAATACATACTACAAATGTATTAGCCTGATTAAGTTTTGTTATTAATTTCTCTACTTGTTATACTTTGACACAGCTATCATATCTATGTGACATTTGTCATTCACCCAAAGTGAGAAATTTAGTCACTACATATTTTACTGCATAGCAGCTAAGACTTTCATGGATGACATCTGATCCAGACCCAACCTTGGCACAACTTCAGGTTTTTACTTAAATTTTTCATAATGGGTAAGAATTCCAGAAATGAGAGAATGTTCATTTGGGGATGGGAGGTTAGGTAGAGGGCTGAAATTAAAATGGGAAAATGTGACAGTGTTTGATTCAAAACTCAATACTGGAATGAGAAAATGTAGTCAATAATAATATAATGGTAATCTCATTGACTGTAATAGGGGTTAACCCTGTTTCACATAATAGAGGTATTTCTGAACATTTAAAGATAGATGTCAATTATGGTAAACTGCACCACGTAGTAAATACATTGAAAAAGCTTGTCATTAAAGGAGTATTATTGTAATGGGACAAATAATTTTGTAAAAACAAATCAGCACTCTTTATTTTGTATAACTGCATAGGTTTATGTAACCTAAATACAAAGTATACTAAATACAAAGTATACCAGAGAAAGGAAGAAAATATCAATATTGAATACCCACTTGGCACCAATCATCAAGGTATTTCACATACATTATTTCATTTAATCCTCTTTTATTATAGTTGACTAGGGATGCTCGAGGTGGTCAATTAGATACATAGTGTAATCTTTTTAACATTTTGGTAATAGTACATTACATGGTAAATTCATCACATAAGTATAAGCTCTTTATACTTTAGAATTCAAAGTCCGTTCAGTAGTTCTGTAAAATAAAAATAACATTCAGATGATGACACAGGAACATGAAAATAAAAATCCATTATTCAGTACCAAATTATCAGCTCGATCTCAACAATTAGACCTAAGAAGGTCAGTGTGTGTTGAGTCAGAAACAAACCATTCCCCCATCTCCCAAAAAATCTCCATAGTTCTCAATTATGGCCAATAAATCTCTCACTGCTCCATATGATGTATCTTTCAACTAAAAGCAAAAATCCCTGAATACCATAAATCAGAGAACTTCAAGTATAAGGATTGATTTATAGTTTTACCCTTTCCACAACTCTAAAACAAGTAGCCTGATATAAGTGGTGGGAAAGTCTGAAAGTTTGAATCTGTGTGAGTGGGTGTAACCTGTTTCACTGAGGGAATCTAAATGTGCCAACCCATGGATGTCTTTGGGCAGCATTCTTTACCCATATAATTAGATATCTGAACTTGTACAGATCACTCACTGCCTGGACGAAGTTACCTAAACAAGATGTTGATTATAAAACTTTAATTTTTTTTTATCAACATTGATAGTACATATAAAAATAGGAAAACAAAAGTGGAACTCTATTATCAAATATACTGGAAGTCTATCAGTCTCAAATTCTTCCACTCACGTATGAATATAAGTGGAGTATTTATCTGGTGAGCTGCCCTCTTGTGCATCTTCGCAGAATTCTTAGTGAAATCCGTGAGCTTACTTCACCTGTTCTATCTTTACTAAACCTCTCCCTGAAAATTGCTCCCTCTATTAAGTCACTGACTTTCAGCACTTTGTCAACTAAGAAGCAAATTGTACACTATGACATCATAGGAATGTAAACTCTGCCTTGCCTGAAATGGTGCCTGTTAGTAGTCAAGTGGAATGTTTCCCTAAACTTATACGCTTTGTATGTATCCTTCTGTCTTTCTTAACCTATGTTTCCGTCTGTTTCTGCTGTTGCTCAATATATAATCAAAGAACATTACATTTGAAAGGGGCCTTAGTGTTGCATTTCCTGAAAGAGATTCATGTTTGACTGTATAAAGCATGAGCATTACAATGCTGGCCATGCTATCCTTATTCAGAGGAAATATCCACTTTCCAGTGTCTGTCTGCCTTTCTCCACTTCCTGTGCTCCTCCCTCTGCCTCTCTGCCTTTCCTTCCTCCCTCTCCTCCTGCTTCTTCTCCTTCTCCCTCTTCCTTTCTCTCTCTCTCTCACACTACAGAGGCAGCTTGGCTTTCCTTGTTGAGGTTTCATCCACATTGTATATTATACAGTGTTGGCAGATAAACTGTAGTCCTTTCATCTTTCTGATGCAGCCTAGACCATCCTCTGCACAATGAAGTTTGCTGCCATTAACTCCTCTGTCAACTGACTTCTTTGATAAATATTGCTGCCAACCTTTCAGAGAAACCCTTTTACGTAGAACATCCCCAGTAAGTTGGATAAGGGTCACTGGACCAGGCTTCTACAGGTGATTGAGTGAAAATACTTACCATCGTGCACACCTGTTTTCTTTTGTTCTTTGCCGTATGAAAGAATAGAAACATCACATCTTATCTCTGCTTTGTTTTAACCCATGAGCCCACCTATATGAAAAGTACTTAAAAACGATATAAGCATGTTGTACTTTATTTTAAAATGTCGTGCCATTTCTAGCTTATAAATACCCAACTTAAGGGTATTTCAGTTTATAAGCTGATTGACTGCTGAGTCGTGTAAGTTCCAACTTGAGTCTTAAGTGTTTTCAAAAGAATTATTGGCAATGGATACATTCGATGTACCTGTATAAACCACTGTGATCGGTAGCAGTGGGGCACAATACAAATTTTAACAGCAAGGGCTACAGAGACCTATTTCTCATTCTCTCCCTAATTCAGTGCCTTCAGGTACACAGTTCCAGTGCTTCTGTATTGTCAGAAGCATAGCCCCAGTACAACGATGAGGTTTACTATAGAGCATTTAATGTGGTATTCTAATTATTCCAATTATGATGTAAATATAAGTGAAATAAAGGAATGTCTATTATGTTGTTTTCCACTGTGCCTAGCTAGTTTAGGCGTATAGTAGAATCTAAATAAAAAGAATTTAAATATTTTGGATTATATGAATGGTTTCAGACTGCGAATTTCTACACCCTTTCCTAAACCCTGGTCTTATTTATATTTATGGCGGTGCTTAATCTAGGTTCATTACCAATGACTTAAAGAAATCTTCTTTGGTGGCCTTCAGACCTATTGATATTGCCTTTCAATAAATAGGTAAGAGACTTCTTTGTGCACTTGCATCACTGATTTCAGAGACCAAAAGGAGGCTAATGTGGCACAAGGAGAGTAGGCAAAAGGGTGAATGGGGTGGGATGAGACTGGAACGGAGCATGAAGGCTCTTGTCCTCTTCTTCCCTGGTGCTCTTGGCTCCAGCAGGCTCCATATTGTTTCTATCAGCCCTTCAGAGGAATGTGCGAAATAATCTCCTGATGCCTCTCTCGTTGTAGTCTTGGGTCACTAGTTACTCCTAATATTCCCTTTTCCCAAGCTTGTCCGAGGTCTCCAGAACACCTATCCATAGATTTTTTTTTTCAACTCATCCATCCACAATCTAATTCCCTAGTGAAGGTGTTCTTCTTTGTTTAGGCATTTTAGTTACTTAAAGTCTAGCCCCTTTTTCTTCTGAATATTTTAAAATCACCAAGCAAGCAGAGAGTGTTTGAAACAAGGTTATAGAGGTTTCTTGATAAAAGGTTTTTTCTGTCTTTTCTGTCGGGAGATTGAGATGAAAGAGAGGGGAAAAAAAGAGACAGTTGGAAAAATATTTCAGAAATAGAGAATCAGAACTGGAAATAGGACTTTGAGCTTGAGATAGTATTTCAAATGATAAATATGCATGGTAGTTTCTGTAAGAAAATGGAATATAAGGAAAATTAGGGAATAAAACAAAGAAAATTTGAGGAAAACAAATATATTGCCATCCTATTTATATGCAAATAAATGTGTTTCCTTATTGAATACTCTGCATTTATTTGGTTTTTCACACTTTCTAAATAGGAATGCTGTGGAGCTTGCCTTTTATTTTAACAAGACGCTTCTTATCATGAAATAAATTAAAACCAAATGAACTTATTTTTAAACTGGTTATTTTTATACCTTACTAGCGATTATAAAAAAATAGGGATGCAATTTGTCTACAACGTAGGCATCCAAAATCAGACTTATATCTGTTAATAACAATGTATATCAGGTTTAAATGATGGCTGTTTCTCTCTTTTTGGACCATCTCATTTAACTGTTTTTCAGAGGGCTGGGTCTTTTGTTATCTCTTCCGGCCCACGAACCTTTGTAAATCAGTAATATATGACTCGATAGCACTGTTAGTAGTTAGTTTTTTTTTTTTTTTTTTAATATGTGTAGATGAGAAAATGTCTTCATGAGTCCACCAGGCCATTAATACTGCTCCTTCTTTCTGACCCTTCTATTGACCAAAGTAAATGCAGAGGAATTTCTGGCCCTGATTCTCTTTACTCTTAACCCATACTGGAGTCCACATACGGGCCTGTATACTGACCCAGAGCATGGTTCCCTTTTTGGTTCCACGTCTAGGAGTTTGTGGTTGGCATGTACGAGCCAGATGTCAGAGAATTCTAAACAATCAATAGTGCCCTTGGTATATTTGGACCTTTTTAGAGTCTGGATCCTAACTCCTGTTTCTACTTTTCTTTCTTTTTTGATTTGACCCTGGCATTCCTTGTTTTTGATCCTGGATTTTACTGCTAATTAAGTTCTGCTTGTTTTGTAGTTTCCTTGAAAGAGCATCCTAAAATTTTCCTTGGCTGATCAACCTTTCCCCAAGGCCAAAATGGCAACATCAAGAAGTTAGTCTTCTTCTCGAATACCAATTCTGTCTTTTGGATTGCGGGATAATGATTCCATTCAGTTAATTAAGTAGTAGTTGAGCGTCTATTATGTGCTAGGAATTGTACTAGATATTAAAGGTACGGGAATGGATAACACTCAGTTGAATCCCCGAAAATGTCTTAATGGCAAAAATAGACATACAAACCATAAAAAGGGCAGGACATGGAGATGTGAGTGGAGGTCATTAAAACGTGGTCAATATTTTTAAGTAGAGGAAAATATGATTCCTTAGAAGGTGATGCCTGAGCTGAGTCCTAAAGCACAGATATAAGTTAGGTTGAGAAATATGAGCATATAGGCCGAGAAAACTGCATGAGCAAAAGCCTAACATTGTGAAAAAGCATGGCTGTATTTAGGAAAATACAAATGATTTGGCATTATTATAGCAATTAGGAAATGAGGCAATAGAAGCTAGATCAAGGAGATTCCTGTATGCTATGCCAGAAAGTAGGAACTTTATTCTCTAGGGGAAGTGACATTATTGAAGGGTTTAAGCAAGGCAGTAATGGAGTAAGATTTGAATTTTAGCTGGAGCTCTTTGGCTGTAAGAAAGACAGAGCTGAAAGCAGTTAAACTGCTAGGAGGTTATTGTAATGGTTCAACTGGAGATGACAAACGTTGACTCTAAGGTGATGGTAAGAGGAGTTAAGGGAAGAGGTAGTGTTGAAAAATAAATTGTCAAGACGGATTTGAGGTAGGAAATTGGGAAGTAGAAGAGTCTAGGGTGATTTCCAGGTAACCAACAGCTTTGCCTGGGAGAATAAGCAGTTTTAAGATAAAATGTACACTGAATGGTCTCCATTCTCCTCCAGATCAACAAACTATATCTCCACCGTGCTCAGGACGAGTAGGGTGCCCTTCGTGAACTGCTTCTTCCCACTCCTTTGCCCTCTGAGTTTGGCCAACGGTAGATTAAAGGTGGAAGGAGAGAGAATCCATATTTTTATTCTCTCATTCTCCAACCTGGCTGGCCCCATTAGGCAGTAGCTGTGTTCCTTCTAATGACCCTATAAACAAGCCCTTTTCACAAGGCTAAAGTTCCAGGCAAGTTACAGAAATAGCTCTCTCCCCTTTGATGGTAATAGCTGTTAGTTCCTGGGTACTTTTTTATCCCTGTTTCATTTCATTATTCTTGGTCCACACCTTTGTTAATAGCCTTTCATTAAATTCTCTGGGATTTTGCCTCTGAGTGTCTTGCTGGAACACTGACTGACACAGGACATGAAGTCTTTAGTAATGGACCTCTCGAGTTTGATGTGCCTGAGAAAACATATACTTGGATATGAATCTGAAGTCCAGAGGAGAGGGCAGACATGGAGATGTGAATGGAGATATCCTAGCAGAGAGCAAGGAAGAGAAAGGCAGTAGTCCAGGATGTAGCCTTGAGGGGTACCACTATTTAATGGCAGGCAAATAAGGAACCTAAGAAGATTAAGAAGGAACAACCGGAGAGGTATAAAAGGAAAGCAAGATCAAGGAAACCCAGGGTCTAGATAATTTCACATGGGAGGAATTGTTGAATAGTATCAAATGCTGCAGAAAGGTCCTGTAAATTAAGGTCTGGAAGATATTTTTTGGATCTGAATATAGGTAGGCCATTGGTCTCTGTGGAGTGTGGGAGGAGTAGCAGGTTGCTAGGAGATGAAGAAGTGTCTGCTTATTTGTTAAGAGGATAGATATCAGGTCATGGAGACCTGATTTCAATCTTAGCTCTCCCAGCTGTGCCACTTAGCAGCAGTAGGATGTAAGCAAAGTTATTTCACCTCTCTGAGTTTTCTTTTCATGATATGCTATACTTATTTCACAGGATTATTGTCAGGAATAAATGAGAAAATGATCATAAACTACTTGGAACCCTGCCTAGAATACAGTAAGCACTCAATATATGTTATATAAAAAAAAATAAAGAGAAGGAAATAAATAGGACAGTAAAAATACACAAAGCAAAGTCAAAGAGGTAGAACAATAAAAACGTGTATACAGCAGCATTTCCAAAATGTGTTGCATGGAACTTTCGAGGCATGCAATGTTGTTAATAACAGGTGTTATTAAAAAGAAACAATTCTGCGGTAACATGAATTTAGGAAATAATCAGTTTTACTTTGTTTAAACCAGTGCTTTTTTTTTTTTTTTTTGGTACCAGCACTTTACAGGATCTTTGATATGATAATATGCATTGTGTCTTCCAGAAGGGAAATATAGTAACCAGCATTCCCCAAATTTATTTGATTGTAGAATCTTTTTTTTTTTTTTAATACTTCATGGGAATAGTGAACACCCTCTAAGAAAGAATCTCTATGCTGGTAGAGATGTTTCTTTCTTTCTTTTTCTCTTCTCTCTTAAATGAGAAATACAGGCTTAGCTATGAAGGAAATACAGAAGTGAGAGTAATTGTAACTCAGATTTCAGAATCAGAAGAATTAGCTTGAAGGAGTGCAGCCATTCCCAACCTTCTTATCAAGGATAGATGTTCAGAAGACTTTTTTGGAAGAAAAAAAATCTACATATCCTCTTTATTTTATGGATTGTACGTATTTTAATATATGACAACAGAATAATCTATTTGGCTTAGTGCATTTCACTGAATTACAGAATAATATTTTTCAAAGATTGGCTAGTTCAAAACTTAAGCTGATGCTCAAACCTCTCTAATATCCCTGCCAAATGGCTTAAGTGGTGAAATTATTATCAGATGAGAGGTGGCCATTACACTTTGGGACAACCTTTTTGTTGTTTTCTGCTCTTTGGTTTGGTTCAGTCTCGAGATGAGCTATTTTTGGTTGTCGCTTAACCACGTTAATTCTCTTTCTGGTTGGTTTTAGTACAGCACTCTGTTGTGATTGTTCCTGCTTTCTTGTGTGTTATGAAGAGCTGCTTTGCCATCACCTGTGAAAAGCTTATCATCTTACTGCCTGCCCTCAGCCCTCTACCACACTGCTTGAACCATTTACACCAGCCCCGGTTCTCTGCCTATTTCCCTTTCTTCTCTTCCCTGGGCCACAATGGCCAGTTGAGTGGAAGACATTTCTCATTCTTCCCAAGGGCGTCTCATGATGGACCATGGTAAAGAGTCGAGGGTGCTAGTGTGAAGAAAATGCATAGTACATAGTGTTGTTGTTGTTGTTATGTACCATTGAGTCAGTTCCAACTCACAGCGAAACCCTATGCACAACAGAATGAAACACTGCCCGGTCCTGCACCGTCCTCATATGCTTGAGCCCGTTGTTGCAGCCACTAAAAATGCATATTTTGCTTTATTCTGATCACTGCTCAGTGGGTGTTTTCTCAAGATGTCTTTCTGAACCCCCTATCTAAAATCACCCCACCACGCTTTAAAATTTTCATACTTTTCCTCAGGTTGTTTTTTTTCCCAGGGACTGTATCATTCATCATATGACACTGTGTACTCATTACTTACTTAGCTCCTCCACTCTAATGCTTGTGAGTTCCACAAGAGCAAGGGCTTTGTCCATTTTGCTTGCTGCTGAATCCCCCAAACCTGAGAGGGTGCCGGCCTATGTAGCTGCTCAGTAAATATTTCTTGAATGAATGAATGAATGGGACGAGGGAGGTCAAACAGAAGGTTGTGGGACAAACTCAAGACAGAGGAAGAGTAGGATAGAAGTGTGCATGTGAAGGGAGCGGAACGAAGGATGGTGAGATGGACTAGGAGAAAGCCTATCGGGCAGGCAGTGCTGGGTGGAACCTGGGGAGGTAAGGGAATCAGAATGGAAGGATGATCTGGAGACTATTTCGTTTGTTAGTCTTGTGGAGGGAGCAGAGGTTTATAGGCACAAGTGAAAAGGAACTCTTGGACATCAGGATATGGTCTCCCACACTTTTTTTTTTTCCTTGCTATTCTGTTAGATCGGATAAACCATTGAGGACAAATGATGGATACCCAAGTAAAAAAGGAGATCAAATACATTTCTTGTGTGATAAATTCTTACCATAATGAAGTGAAAGCATAGCTTTTCTTGTCATCTATTGTCTCTCTTATTCATTAACTATGCATGTAATTTAGAAGTTCTAACTTTTAAAACAAAGTAATTTTCCAAGTTTTTAATTTAAAAATGCTTTCTTCTCTTGGCTCTACAATTTGAAAATATCTAAATAAAAAGTATTTCAAATTATATATTTTTCCTCATTTATCCCAAGCCGTGCATGTTGATGTACCTGGATTGGCTCTAGGCCTCAAAAGCCATTCTCAGAATGTCAGACAACTAACCGAAGCTCAAATAATCAATGAATATTTTCTTCAAAACTTAAAACTTCTGTGATTCCTTTTATTCCTGAAAATGATACATGTTTTTTAAAATGTATGTGGATATGGTATGGAAAACTTTTAAATCGTGTTTTGAAAATAAATATCTTTATCTGGATAAGATTCCATCAGATAATTTTATGTAGAAACAAATGGTAATTTTCATACTCTGACTAGATAATAAATATTTTATTACCCATTATAAACAGGGAGTTAAATGTGCTGATTAAATTAGTATTCTAACCATTAAAGTATTAGTAGATATACATAATAAACCTAGATTGTCAAGATCTCCAAAGAACTAAAATGCAGAAATATGGGCTTAAAACATAAACATGATTACTTACATAATTCAGTATTTCACTGGAGATTTTAAAGATGTTATATGATCTTGTAGAACACTGAACGATATTCATAGTCGGTTACTGTATTGGTAAAGTACAGAAGTTTGGGTTAATTGTGATTTTTTTCTCTGCTTAATAGAAAGATTTTGATTTTTTAAAGTTGTTGACAAAGCAATATATCCTCCCCAAAATAGTGAAAAAATTGTGATGAGATTACTTACACACTCACATACACAGATGAAAGGGATTTTTTCCCCCCATGTTCCATGAATTTATGGTAAGAAGAATTACATCTGGAGAGCACAAAATAACATTAACAATTATTTGATTAATGAATTATTTTTCTTAGGTTTAATATTTTTCTTAATTTAATATTAAATCAAGCCTCTGGAACTCTCTGAGAACACTTTTATATGAGTCTCCTTTTGCCTTTCAAATGGCTACATTAAAATTAGGCTAATTGGAAGCCCTGGTGGCGTAGTGGTTAAGAGCTGCAGCAGCTAACTGAAGGGTCAGCAGTTCGAATCTACCAAGTACTCCTTGGAAACTCTGTGGGACAGTTTTACTCTGCCCTGTAGGGTCATTACGAGTCGGAATCAACTCGATGGCAATGGGTTTGTTTTTTTGGTTCATGCTTTCTTGCAGATAAACCAAGCATTTCTATTTTAAGGCAAGTTGGTGGTCCATAAAGTAGATATTCTAGTTATTTTGCTATGGTGTTTCTATTTACTTGGATGTTGTGCTGGGAACTCAAAGTGTGATCGTAAGAATGGACATGTTCTTGCCAAATAAGAGAAATATGAGCGTTATATTTACAATAATAAATGTCCAAACCCTTACCATAAGACATATCTTATTACTTGGACGTACTTAAAATTCTTAGATTTTATCTAGGAAGAAAAATTGCCTGTTGAAGTTACTGAATGTTAAGTTGACTAATAAGGTGAATAATAAAAGACCAAGGGAATTGAATATCATCTGTAATGTATTATTAAACATCGTGCCATGTGGTCCTCCCTTAAAGGATTATCGAAAACAGGTTATTGTTAAATGCACTGGTACAGTAGAGTTATTTACATATAAATATAGTGATAGGATGCAGCCGAATTTATTTTGCATCATCTTGGGGAATTTCCTCTGCAATTTTTTCTCACTAAATTTTACTTTTTAATTAGTATCTCTGAAATGACTACAGGCCTCACTCAAAGTGGTTAGATCCTTGGGAATTTGTAATATGAAAATTCTGGCATTGTCCAAGCTGGGCTAAACGACTGCAAGGACTTAGAATTAAGGACTATGAACTTCGTTCTAAAAATCTAGCTTCTGAGTTTTTTGAGATATTTTTAATCAGCGAAAACTGCTAAAATTCAAGTCCCCTCTAGAAGTGCCCCAGGTTGCTTCTTTGAATTTACTTTCTGTATTTTTTGCAATAAAAAAGGACAGTTGTGTTTTTAAAGCCTTTTTCCATCTGTATGCTATTGCCCTGGCTGGTTTTAACTACTTGAATGATGAAACATCTTTTTTTTTTTTTGAAAGTTAATTAGGAATGTAACAAGAATCTTTCCATTCAATTCTCATTACTATGCTGAGACCTTCAACTAGCCTTTTTATTATGTGGCTTCTTGTGGTACTGCAGTAGGGAATTCTTAATTTGAAATCTTCAGGTAAGTCTCAATCAGGATCTGCATCATCATACATGAAAATGTTATAATGATTTGTTAAGAATTAGAAATGAATACATGTTCACTGTGAAAAATATATAAAATACAGCAGGCAGAAAAAGAAGCAGTCACTCCTAACCACTCTATCCCAAAATAACTGCCATCTGGAGATACATTTTTCCAATGTTTCCCTGGATCTGTGCATGTGAGTGTGTGTGTATATGTATACAGATACATGATACATATATATATGTATATATACACACACACACATATATACATACATACACACAGTGAAACCTGTAAGAGCTGGGACTCAGTGGAACTGCCTTGTTTTCCTGGGTCTTGCGAGTTTTCCACCTTTGACAGAGGTGTGCAGTCATCACTTTTCTATCACTATTTAGTGGAAAATATTTTAATTTGCCTTCTCTGACAGGTTTCTGCCTTATAGATTGCACTATATATCTCAAACTGCACTATTATTATAACATGCTCTTTTCACTTAATTATATTATGATCATTTTTTTAACTCTTGGATATTTTCAGTCCTCTGCAACCCAGGGCATTAAGCTAGAGGTCTATGGGCCAACTGTATGCAATTCCCAGTTGTATTTGTGTTAGTTAAGGACATAGATGATCGTGGATATTGACCATAACCATAAAGTGGGGAGCAGAAAGTTGTTGAGCAGGGAGATTATCACCTGCACATGTGCCTCCTATTGATGTGACTACTTACAAATTAATTACATAGAAAAACTTCAGATGCACTATTGACAGGATTTATTTTCCATTTCTCCACAGTTAAACACTATGCATAAGACACTTATAGGCTTTCTAGTCAAAAGATACCCAAAAAACCCATTGCCTTCAAGTCAAAAGATACAGGGTTAAATTCTGGCTGTGCTCTTTGATAACTATGTAGTATTTGGCCGTGTACTGAACCTCTTTATAGAAGACACAAATTACGGTGGCTGCCCAGTTCACCATTTCCTCCAGTGGCCAAGTCTGACATTTCCCCATACTTACGCTCCTTAGAGGAAAATTCTTCCTCCTTTTTCTACCCATACAGTCTTAAGGGAGTTACTATCCTCCTAATTGACCTCAATGCCCTTGAAAAAGTGATTGGTCAAGGGGTGAATGCCTGACCCAAGCTAAGTGCATTTTGGGACTGCTTCTCATTTTTTTCTCATTACCATAGCAATAGCTGAGTAAGTTGCTGAGCTAAGACAGACCAGTTAGAATCTATCCCTGTATTGTTTTCAGAGTAGAAGTTCTGGGAAAGAGCACTCTCCTCCCTGATTGTAGAGCTGTGTTATGAACTAAGACATGAGGAACTAAGCTTGGAAACTTAGCTTGCAAGTTGTCCTCAACCATGAAACTGACTCACAGAAAGAAACATTTTATAAAGGAAAAGGAGCAGGCAAGAGTCAAGACCTCAACAACAGTAACTTTCATTTCAAGAAGACTGTCTCACTTCCCAGACTCCAGAGAGTCACTGCACAGGTACTCGAAAAGATAGCAAAACAGCAATCAACTAAAATTCAATTCTACTGTAACTAAGCAGGCGTAATAACAATACTTGGAATCTTTAAATAAGCTTGAATCGGAGTGATTATATAATTTATCATACTAACTGGGACACTTTTTTAGAGTGCAGAGAGTCTTATTGTTCATTATACCAGGACAGGAGATGTAAATTTAAGTGTTCTGGGAAAACCAGGACAGATGGTTTATCCCTGCCCAAATATACTGACAAACATGTTTCATAAAGTATGTAGTCACTAGCTCCCCACCCATCTCTGAAAATCTCTACTGTAAACAAAATGAACTAGCCATATAAGAGGAATTTAGCTATTTTCAGGAAAAACTTACACCTGTACATAAATGTTCATTGCAGCTTTTTTTTTTTTTTGTCCTAGCCAAAAGTTGGAAAAAATGCAAGTATTCTTCAGTGAGTAGTTAAAACGCAAACTATGGTACACCCATGCCATGGAATATTACCCAGCAATGAACAGAAACAAACTGATGAGATGGAGAACAAAATTTATGGTTGCCAAGAATTGGGGATTGTTGGGGAGGACAGGAAAGTCTTGTGGTGATGGACTACTTAGTATCTTTATTATGGTAATAGTTACTTGGAGCTATATCTGTGATAAAATTGTGTAGATCTATACACACACACATGGAATCCCTGAGTGATGCAAATTGTCAATGTGCTCAGCTGCTAACCAAAATGTGGGAGGTTTAGGTCCACTCAGAGGTGGAAGGAAGGTATAGTGAACTATTTCTAAAAAATCAGCCACCGAAAATCCTGTGGAACACATTTCTACTCTGACACACATGAGGTTGCCATCAGTCAAAATCGACTCAACAGCAACTTGTTTACTGGTTATATCAGCTCTGGGGGAGGCAGGATAAAGAGTACATGAATCCTTCCTGTACATGTCCTTATAACTTTCTGAGAATCTATAATTGTTTCAAAGTAAAAAGTTAAAAGGAAATATTAAGTTAGTTTTGTCTTTTTTTTTTAATTATTATTATTTTTGTGTTTGGCACCCTGCTAAGTATTATAACTGGTTGAAAGGTATGGTCTCTCTCATAAAGACTTAGCTCAGTAAGGCAATCATCACACTTGCAGAACTGCAGGGAAATAAGGATAAATTTTGCAACTGGGCAAAAATTTGGGAAAATATACAAGGACTTCAATAAAACACAATTGTACACAAACTCAAATTCATTATGATGCAGCTTGCATATTGAGCTGTGTTCTCACAAAATTTACCTAGTGAGTCCTCAAAAGCATCAAATGTTAAGGTATTCCCTTCATAATTTTTGCAACACCAACATTAAAGAATACATTTTAATGACTCCCCGGAGAATCAGATGAAAAACGAGACATGGAAATTACCATGTGGGAACTGAGGACAAAATATTGATTGATGAAGTAATGCCATTCTTCCATTCTATTAGCAATTACTATGTAGTATATATCAAATAATATAAATAAATTTCAATGAAATAAAAAGTACAAGACATGCTTAGGAAGCTTGAGTAAAACAGGTCGGAGTAGGTGGAGGATTTATAAAGGTGAATAGATTTTTTAACATTTCAACAAAGCAGTCATCAAGTGTATTAAACTGAGTTATACTTAGTCCATAATATTTAAGAGTATGAGACAAAGATCTAGCTCAGGAAGTCTGTGATATAAGGGAAAATAACAAACAAGTTAACAACTTAAAGGCTGTCTTAGTTATCTAGTGCTGCTATAACAGAAATACTACAAGTGGGTGGCTTTACCAAACAGAAATTGATTTTCTCACAATTTAGAAGGCTAAAAGTCCAAATTCACAACGCCAGCTCTAGGGGAAGGGTTTCTCTCTCTGTCAGCTCTGGAGAAAAGTCTTTGTCTTTTCTGAACTCTGCTCTTGGGTGATCTTCATGTGGCTTGGAATGTGTCTTCCCTATCTCTGCTTCCTACTTTTTCCCAAAACAGCTTGGTTTATATCTCAAAGGTGATCAGCTTAAGACATACCCTACACTGACATGGCCTCATTAACATAATGAAGAAAACCCTGTTCCCAAATAGAATTACATCCACAACTACAGAGGTAAGAAATTACAACACATATTTTTTGGGACAGCATTCAATCCATAACATTCCACTCTTTGGCCCTAAAACTCATGTCCTTCCCATGTACAAAACACACTCATCCAATTACATCATCCCAAAAGTCTTAAATCAACTCGAAGTCCAGTCTCATCTTCTGAATCATCTAACTCAAACATAGGTGAACTTTAGGCATATTCCATTCTGGGCCAAAACCCTTCTTCATCTGTGAACCTGTGAAATCTAGAATATAAGTCATCTGTTTCCAAAGTACAGTGGTGGAAGAGGCACAAGGTAGATATTTCCATTACAAATGGGAGAAATTGGGGGGAAAGAAGGGATAATGGGCACCAAGCAAGTCCAAAACTCAGCAGAACAAACTACATTAACTTTCAAGACATTAAATAATCCTCTGTTGTTCAAGAGCAACTGAGCAATGGTCCTGCCCTTCAGACTCTGCTTGTTGGCCATGCCCTTTGGATGCTGTGTATAGGCACCTCGGCCCTGGGCTTTGGCCCCGCCTCCCAGGCCTACTGGAATGGCAATTCTCGTCCCCCAGTTTTGGCTAACCGCATTCTCCTAATCCATCTGAGTGGTGACCCCATCCCCTCAGCCCCAGTAGGCCAGCTTCTTCTGCCCCTTGGGCATGGCAGCCCTATCCCCTCCCCACCCAGCTTTGGACAGTGGCCCCATCCCCTTGGCCAAACTAGATTGCAGCCCCACACTCCAGAAATGACTTGGTGAAGATCTGACTCTGAAGCCTAGGAGGCCATGGCTGTACCCCTTGAGAACCTTGAGGCTGTGGCCCCACCCTTTGAGATCCCAGAGGCCATGGCCCCACCCTTTGAAACTGAGGCAGCCCTGCTTCCTACGCTCCTTCCAACATTTCTGCTGATCTCCAAGCTGCTCCAGGGATAGGTCTTTTCTTTTCTTGTAGGACAACAGATCTAAGTCCTTTGGGTTGTGTCCTGCCTATAGAATTCCAAGAGGCAGTGATTTTTCCTTTCACGCTTTCTATGTCCCCTTCAGCCTAAGCTGATGGGTTTTCTGCTGTGGTAGTTGATTATATCCATCAGTCACAGGCTTAATCTCTTTAACAAAAGATTATGTAGCCATATCCTTGGTGACAACCCTAGGACACATGTTTGTTTGTACAACAGAATTTTTCAAGTCTTTAAGCTTTGTTTTCATTGTGCACTGTTCATTTTTAAATCCATCTCTTTCCTCTCACATTTCACTATAAGTGCCATAGAGAAACCATGCAACCCCTTTGAGATCTTGCTTAGAAATCTCCTCAGCCAAATATCCAAGTTCACCACTTACAAGTTCTACCTTCCACCAAACATTTGAACATAATTCAGACAAGTTCTTTGCCACTACATAAAAATCATCACCCTTCCTCCATTGTCCAGTCATATGTTCATCATTTCCTTTTAACGCCTCACCAGAAGCACATTTAACTTCCAAAACCCTGGCAACATTCTGTTGCTGGCACCATATGTAGTCTCCAAGATGATAGAGACTTTCCCTATAGTTCTCCTCAGTGCTTTTCTGAACCCTCACCAGAATTGCCTTTGATGTCATAATTTTACTGACAGTCTTTAAGGCAATATATGATTTTATTATTAAACCAAAAACCAAACCTGTTGCCATCGAGTTGATTCCAACTCATAGTGACCCTCTAGGGCAGAGTAGAACTGCCCCATCGAGTTTCCAAGGAGTGCCTGGTGGATTTCAACTGTCGACCTTTTGGTTAGCAGCTGTAGCATTTAACCACTATGCCACCAGGGTTTCCTCCACAAGTATAAGGGTAAGGAATTTGGGGGGGGACACCATTCAATCTATAATAAAGGATAGTATATGGCAATACTGTAAGAGAAGCCACAAGTAGTAACAAGTTAATTTATAAATGAATGAGACAGACAAAATAGTGCCTTTGCAATTATATCAGGGAGAGAGCACTTTGGCTTGGAGTATCTGGGAAAGTTTCATGAAAGAAGACAAACTTTAATCTGAGCCTTGTCTGATAGGTTTGAGATAGAGTAGGTTAAGGAAAAGAGATTAAAGACGGAACAAAAGTAGAAACGTAAGAAAATATAAGTCATGTTAGGAGGCTTGAGTAAAGCAAGGTGAATGTATTCAGGTTCTCAAGAGGATGAGTAGTTGGAACTGAGGTTGAAAAAATGGATTTGCAGAGCCATGAGCTTCTATTCATAACCTTCTGTTCAGTAGTGGTACAAAAAGCAAACATTAAAATGAGCTTTAGCTCAGCGGTGGTATGCAAAAAAAAATTATCATACCTCATTTTAGCTTTAATTGCTTTTATAATTCTGAATTTGCTGTTAAATGCAAATGCTTAATTCTAAATACATGTGCTCTGTGTTAATTAGATAAAATAATCCTCTGTTGCTTGAGCAGTTCAGTAAATTAGTCCCTAGACTTAAACTCCTCTGAATCATGTTGTTTATGCATTAATCTATATGCACTCTTAGAGATAAATGGAAAATTAATGAATTTTTTTCAGAGTCAAGTTGAAACTGTCAGCATACTTTCAAATACATATCCTCTGCATGTGACTAAAAAATTGACGTTATTTACTATAGTAATTATAATCAGCATACATATGCCCATGCTTGTAGAATTTCTTCTACAGTTTTATACTTTATTAAAAACTACAAGTTAAAATTACCTTTTGCTAGCCAAGGTAGAGAATCTAAACCTCTCCATTAAATACGTAAACATCCTACCAGCTGAGCAACAAAAATCCTACCAGTAGTGCCACATTTGTACATAAGAAATGTCCCACAAGGAACAACCAATACAAGCAACTCAGACAGAAATTAGAAGATTAGTTCATGTTCCAAACCTTGCTGATAGTGATGATAATGATACTGATGGTCACTACCATTTATTGAGTGGCTGCTATCTATCAGGGACTGCCCCCAGTGCTTTACATTATCTCATATTGTCCTCATTAGTCCTGTGTATCATCATCACTGTTACAACAATGAGGAAATGAATGAAACTCTAGTCTCATTTGACCATAGAAACCATGTGTAGTATACCATACTGCTTTGTGTGAAAACTATGGTGTGGCTTTTATTTCCCCATTCACCAGCTTTATAACATCTGACCTCTTCCTCTTTCTATAGAAATATCTTGAGACGTAAGGCGATTAAACTAATTTCCAGGGCCTTGGTAGAGACTGCCATTTGGACAGAAATAGGGGTAGGAGATTACTCCTGGAGACAGCTGATTCTTACCCATCCAAAATTTTCTTGGTAGTTCCTTTTTCTTAGGCCAATCAATTCATCAGTCATATGTTCCCAGACTAAGCCTGCTGACTGTCAGAGAGAGGATGCCTATAGTTTACAACTGTCATGTTTATACTCTGCCTCATGTTTATCATCTTCAGTTTAATGGACCTGGTGCTTCTGTACTTTGTTAGATAATCAGGTAATGTGTTGGTATGAGAATCTGTGCTTCCAATCTCTGTGTATTCAGAACTTTTGTGGTCAATAATAATAAGCATGCAGGCAGATTTATGTAGAAGCCTACATACTTTCTTGTGGCTTCCTGGCTCTATCCACATTTACACCTCAGATTGGCCTTTCCCTCCAAGGAAGATACCACCCAGACAACCACACTAGTAAACTCTAGATGAAAGTTATTAAAGTGATGATGGTTCGATAGAAGGAAGACCTCTTTAGAATATGTCCCCCTGAGAAAGTTACTAGCCAAACATGCATTCCCTGCCATCCCCTTCATAAATTACCTCAACCTTGAGGTGGGAAGTGTACTACCATGATTGAAAAAATAGAATAATTTCTCAACCATTTCTTGTGTCTAATCTGTCTCAAGTTGATACGAATGAAATGAGGTCTCTGCTTTAACTGAAGGGCTCAGCATTTCACATTTAGCTCTCAATCTGTTTCATGGTAATTTCTGAAGGAGCAGCCTGCTTCTGACAAAATGTGCCGTGCTATTAAAGGTGCACTGCCTTTACCAATTTCTATCATTTTGAAACAGAGTGATGCTCAGAATTTTTGAATGAGTGTATCTTCTGAATTTTTAATAGATATTTAGTAAAATGTAGTATATGCCTCAGGTTAGAGAAAACCAAATACCTGATGAAAAAATGGTGGGATTGCCAGTGAAACAAGGCAGTGCAGGGGAATGAACACTCACCCATAATCACTTGGTCACTTCACCTCTCTGTAAAATGAGAATCATAATCACTTCTACCTCACAGGATTACTGTGAGGTCTAAATGAGATAATCTGTGAAAGCACTTTGTAAACTGTAAAGCACAATTTAAATAAATGATATTTTCTTATTAAAATGATTTTATCACCTGTATCATCTGTTTCATTTACACAGGTACAGAGGTGTTTTCTTTCCCTACGTTTATGTATGTCTGTGAATGTGTGTAGTGTGTGTCATTGAGAGCTATAGTTCATACTCTAGAACATTCTTTTCTTTTTTATTTCCCAGATCCAAGCTAACTTTGAGTCAGCTGTAATCACAGCTAAATCATATGGCTGAGATAATGTAATATGTAAAATTCATAAAAAATATTTCTGTTCAATGACAAAATATTTTAATGTCAGGTCCATTTCTTATCTGCCCTTTAGATAATTGCCACTAAAATTTTTTTTCTAAACTTCATACATATGTCATTAAGCATTCTGTTTGTACAGTATTTATATTTATGATTCCCACTCATCATTCATAGGTTATGTTCAATAATAAGTCATTCATTTTTTAATTTATTCAATGGACATTTATTGAGCACCAATTGTATATAAAATACTATGCTAATCAGTCTCTGTTTCCTTAGGCTTCTCTTGTCTTTGGGTGCAAATGGGTATATATTTATAATAACAATTCCAGTGATAGAGTAGCTGGCCCCATCTATACATACAGAGGTATTTCTCAGAATGTCTACTGGGGCATTTTCTACGCAACTCCAGTTTTCCAGGGCACCACCTCTGCCGTTTCAGGCCCCTCATTCTCCTGGTACACATCTAACCTGCTCCACCAGGTACTACTATTGCCAACCCTGACATCTCCCCTGATACACTCAAAGTTGTCCCTCCCCTGGAAAACTAAGGCTTTCTTACTGGATCAGGCTTGTTTTCTGTTTTGGTGTTATTCACCTTGGAGTTTGTCAGCTGAAAGCTAATGCATTTCTGGAATTTCTGTCCAACTAATACTTCAGGCATGTCTGAATTTCATTTAGATACCAGGTGGGATCCCTCCATCACACTAACAATAGCAAAAATTACCTACCTAATTTTAGCTTCCTTTTATTTACCTTGCCCACTCTCTAGTGGAATTAAAAATACTAGTTGACAGCAAAATATTCTAATGCCAGACAGAATGCAGGAAGATAGAAAAACATAAAGACAAACCAAAAGAAGAAAGAGACTGTTAAATATATTCTGTTTTATAACCTTTATAAAAGTTTGACATCTTAATTGAATCTGAAAAGAGATACAAGATCAAAAGTTTATTATTTTTTTTTAATATTCTGCCCCAGGTACTTATTTCTAAATTCCACGGTGGTTGAGATATTACAAATTATTGAAAGCCTTATTTATTTCAAAAGTACGTGCATTTTACATTGAATGTCCCAGGTAAGTACCATTTTACATGAATCCACAATTAAAATTTAAAAAATAAATTGTGTCGTTCATATGAACACATCCTAAGTAGAAGGAAAAATTTTATGAGTCTCTACATAACCATTATCAAATTCTGACTAAATTAGACAGCAAATATAAAGACTAGCTTTTGTTTTGAAAAATGCAGGAAATAAGACATTTTTACTATTTCAAAATTCCCATTTTTGAACATTGTTAATTTTGAAAATTCCAGAATTATGGGAACATGTGAAATAAGTATTACTATGAGTGTAATGCTTGCTGATGACATCATTTTCAGTGTCAATACTGAGCATTTTTCCAAAGGGTCTAAAATACATTTACAAGTAGTCCTGGCTTAGGGCGTATTGGAGTTACTAGGAACTGCGCTTACAACCGTCTTTTTTTTTTTTGTACATCTTATCGTTAGCAATATGTACTACATACAGTGTTGCAGTGTGTGATTTGCTGATGTTATCATTCTCACATGCCCACTTGAAGATGTTCAAAGGTCAGATTTAAAAAGATACTGGTAATAAAGGGCAAAAATCACAGTGAAAACACACAAAAAAGTGGTATATGACTTACCATTAGTATGTCAGAGCTGATGTTTGACAGAGTCATTGGAATGGAACCCTGTCATAAATTGGGGACCACCTGTATTTGGAAAATAAAATTCACAGAACAAATCATCAAGTAATAGGATGCATTGACTCTTCAGAGAACTCTTTTTCAAAGGAATACGTTAGGACAGCCAAATTCTACTAAACCCCCCACCCAAAAAAAAAAAACAAAAACAAAAAACCTGTTGCCTTCAAGTCAATTCTGACTCATAGCGACCCAGTAGAAGAGAGGAGAACTGCCCCATAGGGTTTCCAAGGAGCAGCTGGTGGGTAAGAACTGGCGACCTTTTGGTTAGCAGCCAGGCTCTTAACCACTTCCATCACCAGGGAACTCTTGTAAAACTTGGATATGTGCAAATAGATCAATGCAAGAAATATAAATTTCTTTGTCCTAACTCAGAAACTTATGAATAATAGTAAAACGCCTATTAAAATAGATAAAAGCAAATGTGCTATACATTATTTAAGTTGACTTTCTATATTGCAAATGAAAACTTTTATGTGATCTTTCAGATCATGTAATATTTGTATAAAATTTACTTAAAGAGGATTTCAAAATACTATACAGAAAAATGGGTTTTCAGTTTGTAATTTTATGTCTCTATTCACATGCTGGTCTCAGTTCAATATCAAGTCTCTACTTTCACAAACCATCTGGGAGATTGACAAGTTGCATCTCACCAGATGGTCTGGCATACCAACCTCTCACTTCCATGGCACCATACCTCCATGATAAACCTGGAATGCTTTATTACAATGATCTACTCAAGAAGAAGTCTGCTCAAGAGCTCATGGCATTAAGAGCCAGTTCATCATCACTTACTTTGTTTCCTCAAGTTGAAATTAGACATGATTATCACTGAGTGCTAAATTGTTTTAGGGCACAAAGAAATTAGTGATTCCAGCTGAGTACATCTACCAGCCTCCTATAACCTCGTCTTTTTACCTTTCCCTTCTTACTCCTTCTCTCTCTACTTCCCTGTCTGTACTTCTATTATTTACACTTTACATGTACAGAGTTCTTTCCTCTTTCTCTCCTTTTTCTCATATATAAATAATTGGAATGTATACACTAAAACAACAGAAAATAACTACACAGTTTGGAGCTCTATATGGGATATGATATTTTCCTGAATCTTGCACGCAGCTTGTTTTTATCTTACAGCAAGAAATTCAATGGCCTGTCAATTATTTTATAGTATAGCTACATATTGCAAAGTTACTGCCTGTGAAGAGGTTCTTAAAGCCCTTCTGTCTTCCTTTCGTGTTTATATAAATATCAGGGAGGCACTAGAAAAGCCGTGAAGAACATGAAAATGGTTCTCTCTTGCTCTTTTGTTTCCTAGTTGGAGATCAAGTCTGACCTCAATACGTTCCCCTACTCCTGCCCCCACTTCTCCCCTCTAAACCTCTCTCATCAGTTTCATAAGTTCTTCCATCTGTTTACTGTTTGAGAAGAAAGCATGGATCAGAAATTTAGATGAATATGATAGGTCTTATTTCCCTGGGATCCTGAACATCTCTTGCTGAACATATTGAATTTTGGGTTTGCTTTTTCTTTAATTTTTAGACTTTAGAACTTCTGTATTCTCTGACAAACCTATAAATTTCCCATAACCTTAAGCTCATTTTTTGTATATCGAACCTAAGCACCGGCTAAGTTTTTCTTCTCCTTTATCAGTAATCGACAGCCACAGTGCACTACCACTATACCAACAATGTAGATCTTTGCCTCTAGAAACTTTATTTCAAATCTTGTTTTTACATAAAATTTCAAAATGATACCAGCTGTGTTATTTTTTCCATTGCATTCCCACCTGGGATATGATAATAGAATGCTTGCATCATTTTTATGTGTGGAAGTCTGCCTCTCATTCTCCTGGATGCAGAGCTACGGGAAGTTGTCCATAGCTTGCCAGGAACAGAAGGAGCTTGAGAGAAAAAAATTCTGTTCAAGTCAATCTGATATTGATCCCAGGAAGTTTAATTCTTCCCTCAGGTGAGATTTTATAGATTAGAAGAAAATCAGTCTAGCTTTTCCAAGAATCCTACATGGTTTATTTGGTGTGGAAAAAAAGGTAAGTGGGATGATCAATGAAAGAGGAATTTCCTGATATATAAAGAGTAGAGTCGTTGTGGTGTGGGAAGGGGCAGACTACCAGCAAATTCAGTTAGTTAAAGGGTTGTGGAACTGAGCAAAATGCAAATCTAGTCATTTCACTTGCCTGTTTCAAACACATTAATGACTTTCCATGGTTCTTCAGATAAAGTCCACATTCCCTCTTGGGCTTAAAGTCTCTTCATGATCTGGTTTATAACTACTTTTTCTAGCATCATCTGTACCCTTTTCCTCACTACTAATTTTATGCTGTAGTCATTCTGAACTTTTCTCAGTTCCTTGAACTTGAATACTCACCCTTATCTTCCTCCACTTCATTTCTCTTCCCTCTCCCCTGAACCTGACTGCCTACTCATCCACCCAGCTCTCAGGTAAGATGACACTTTATCCCTATTTATCTCTCAAGACAACACTTCAAATCTCTTCTTTGAAACCGTCCCAGCTTCACTCCAAGTGTAGTAGACTTTTTCCTTCTTCATGCCATCATTATAAATTGAAGATACGTCTATTATTGGTTTAATCACACTGTAGTGGCAATATTTGTTCATTTATTTGTATTTCTGATCAGACTATAATATTATCTCCTTGAAGAAAGATACTGTCTTAGAGTATTTTTATTATCTTTGTACTACAAACAAGCTCTTTACTTACCTGTTCATCCTACATACGAGCCCTGGTGGCGCAGTGGTTAAGATTTCAGCTGCTAACCAAAAGGGTTAGCAGTTTGAACCTACCAGCCACTCTTTGGAAACCCTATGGGGCAGTTCTACTCTGTCCAATAGGGTTCCTATGAGTTGGAATCAGCTCAGTAGCAAAGGGTTTGTCTGTCTTTCTATTACTCTGTAAGCCTTGCAAGGGAGAGACCACTCTTTACCTACCACCTTGTGCAAAGCTTGAACATATACACTCAAATGTTTTTAGAATGACTGTATGAGTTTATATTAACTTCACACAAACATTTTCCTGCACATAGTGAAAAAAAGAGACAGAGCAAGGGACTTTTGGTGGCTTTATGTAACATTTTACCAATGTTCATAATTTATAATACAAATATCATGTGGTTAAACATATAATAGAAGTATTTATGTTTTGTACTTCACGGTATAGTGATAGAATTAAGAAAAGTGCTGAATCTATTTGGAGTGAAGTTGGGAAGTTTCAGAGAAGAGACAATTTTAAGATGGATTTTTAAGTTTTCCAATTGGATAGTTTGGTAAACTGTTAAGCTAAGAAGGGGTGCAGTTTGAGATGGGCTGAATAGATAGGGGAAGACATAGGAACTTATTTATTACACAAAACATTTTGGATGAATAACGTGGAAAGATATGCATCTCAGACAGTTTATTCTAGCTGCAGTATGTAGAATACAGAATAAAGAAGAGGCAAAACTATAAGCAGAGTGACTGCTACAAGAGTCTAAACAAGAAAAAATGATGCCTTCACTTCATTATAACTACAATTCATTGGAACTTTATTATGTGTCAGCAATTATACAAACATTTTACATACGTAATGTCATTTAGTTCCTATTAATCAGCCCTGTAAAGTAGTTGTCATCTTCTTCATTTCACAGATTAATTTAAGGAACTGAGGCTTAGACATATGTATCTCCCCAAAAGATATGCCCCACGAAAAGGTAACAAAAGTGGGATTCAAATCCAAGTGATAATGACCTTAAAACCTGCACTCTTACCTGCTCTGCCATGGCAGAAGCTGGGAACCAACATAAGAGGCTAGAATAGAGAGATTTCATATGTAGACTCATTCAGGCTAAGTTACTGATTAGATGTGGTGACAAGGAAAAGAAAGAAGTTGTGGCTGACTCCCTGACTTCAGACTTGAATTATTAGATAAAAGGTGGTGCCCATAAATGATTTAGAGAAAACGGAAGTTTTCAGGGCCAGGGGCTGTGTAGGATAAAAGTTAAGTTAGTGACGAATTTAAAGCTTATATGGGCTACCCCTCAGGGAAGAACAAACAGTTAATGCATGCAGCTGTTAAGCAAAAGTTCAGAAATTTGAACCAACCACCCAGAGGCACCTCGGAAGAAAGGCATAGAGATCTATGTCTGAAAAATCAACCACTGAAGACCCTGTGGAGCACATTTCCCCTCTGACACATCTGGGGTCTCCATGAGTCCAAATCAACTTGACGACAACTGGTTTTGTTTTGTTTTATGGGACATCCAGGTAGAAAGAAGCCAGTTAGATATGAGTCAGGAGTTTAGAACTGGGGCATATACTGAAGATAAGAATTAAGAAATCATCTACCTATAGGTAAGTTTCATAGACTGTAACATTATGTACAAAGAATTCTCCTGTTTTAATGGGTAATGTAAGAGCCTCTTCTTAACTATGCTCTGAAAGAAATTCTCATCTGAGGCTACATGAGAAGCTGGCTCGGCCCAACACCAAGGTGGTGAATACTGGACTTGGCCTACTGGCAGAATGGCAGAATACCAATGGACCAGGTTCCTACCTGTGTCCTGCCTGATGAGGTCTGATCTCTGTTCCTACAGAAGACCTGCCATGGCCTGTGGCTCTGCTGCATCGGCAGCCAGTGATATTGTAAGCACTTTGCTTTAGATGATTTTTTTAACTCTTTAATTTGCGTATTGACTCCCTCCCCCCCCCCCCCCCAGTTAGCTGGGCCTTACTCAGTAAATTGACAGATTGACAGACAGTCTAGGCCATGAAGCAGTGAAGACAGGTGTTGCTACAAATTGTTAAATCTGGCTTGAGTTGGCTATTGGAAAATAAGAGATGTTTAAGGCAATACTGCTTCCCCCCCACCACACTTGACTGAAATCTTTAGATTCAATAATTGCTATCAAATATTCTGATATAGGATTTCTTGAAACTGCCTGGCTACCTTACTAAAGGCAGAAGCAGCTACTAACTGCAAATGACTACCACTGTTGTAGCAGACACACAAGAAGAGATTTTCATCATCGCAGAGCTATTTATACACAGCCAACTTCTGTCCTCAGTTCACATACGCACACAACTCCCATTGATGTCAATGGAAGCTGCGTACATGTGGCTGAAAGCAGAACTTGGCTGACTGAACTGTGAGGCTTGGCACTCTTTTGCTCACTATGGCGCCTTCAGAACTGTGTCGCTTAGCACATGAGCTTGTAGAAGAGCTCTTGATTTCTCGTTTTTTTTTTCCCCCTCATTATCTTGGCCTTGAAATCCAAAATGGAAACTTGAGAAACTACTGGCAGCAATGGGTTCCTTGTGTAGAATCAAGGAAATTCTTGAAAAACACCTCCAGGATACAGACTAGTGGTTTGGCTTCAGAGTCACCCTGAGGATGAAAGCAAAAGATGTTTTGAAACAACTTTTTATCTCAAAAAATTGTCAAGTCCAACATTTCATTTTACAAGTGAAGAAAACAAAACTTAGTTTTTATAAATTCATCTTTAAATCAACAACAACAAAAAATTATCTTTTTGGTCCACATTTTTCAAGTCACAATTCCAGGTGTCATGAAATGACATAGTTAAAACAAGTAGGTAGCACTTAAATTGAGCATTTACTATGCCACATATTGTATTAAAAGTGTAAGTAATTAAATCCTCATAACGACCTTATAGATAATATTACTACTACATTTTACACAAAGGGCCACTGAAGTTTAGTAAGGTTACATTTACAAAAAGGTAGAGAATGGCAGGGCTGAGGCTTAAGCCAGGGCTTCTAACATCACATTGTCTGGTTTGAATCATTACACCATCAAAATCCAAAAATCAAACCTGTTGCCATGGAGTCGATTCCAACTGATAACAACCCCATAGGACAGAGTAGAACTGCCCCGTAGGATTTCCAAGGAGCAGTTGGTGGATTCGAACAGCCGACGTTTTGGTTAGCAGCACTAGCTCTTGAACACTGAGCCACCAGTGCTCATTTAAAAAAACTTTTTAATATATAATGAACACATAGATATGAAATGGAAATATGTATAGTTCATATTGTAACATTTAACATGATATATAATGAACACATAGATATGAAATGGAAATATGTATAGTTCATATTGTAACATTTAACATGATTGTCATAGCTCTTATTTTTGAAACACATTTTACCTTCCGAGGCTTTCTTCACCTCATATTGCCTGGTTCTACACCTCTTTGCATTTACCCACTTCCCTTCTGCCCCTCCCCTCATATTGATGATCTTTCATTTCATAAAAAAAAAAAAAAATCTCCTTTATTAAAATGTATGAAAATCCAACTCTTACTTGTTTACTCTTGTATAACAAGAGTTTTTCTATTTTTCCAATTTCTTCCATCTTCTGAGAACGTAAACACATTTCTTCCTCTTCTTTATCCTGATTTCTTTGTATTCACCACCATTAAGTTGTATGCTTTCCGTAAGAATCACTCTTGATTTGCCTCATTCCTCTGCAAAAAAAAAAAAAATGTCTTCTCTACCTACTGTTTTTAAGATCTTGTGCCTCACTTTGGAACCACAGGGAGCCTTAAGGGAGAAAGGCTACATGCTTGTAAATAAAATAAATGATAATATAGGCTAGCATATATTTGGATCCCTGGTGGTGTAGTGGTTAAGAATACCGCTTCTATCCAAAATGTCGGCAGTTCAAACCCACCAGCTGCTCCTTGGAAACCCTATGGGGCAGTTCTACTCTGTACTATAAGGGCGCTATGAGTCGGAATCTACTCAATGGCAACAATTTTTTTTTTTTTTAGCATATATTCAGTACCAAGTAAAATGGCCAATAAATGCTGTAGGGTTTAGCAAAGTTTCTACTCACCAAAACATGTTTTGTATATATATATATATATATATATATATATATATATACATATATATAGTCAAACAACAAAATAGGTTGCTCTGTAAAAGTAAAAAAACAGAGTTTTATTGTGGGCAAGAGATACAGTTTGAACTGGGACAGGGTGCAGATCAAAGTACCAAGTGTACCAACAATCTGAGGGAGAAGTGAGCTTTTATACAGAAAAGTGGGGAGGAGAGTATGTGACCACAATCATGGGGGCTTGGGGTTGCAAGACAATAGCAAGCTAAAATTTTACAAACTTAGCTAATCTATTTTCTGACATAGACTTCTTGGATTCAACATAGCAGGCAATTTTCTGAAATATCTACATATACTTTCTTTCTGGGGTAGCTACATAAACATTCTCCCAATACTATCTTGACAAACATTTCTTCACAAACTATATTTTTGCCCCTTCTATTGTTTGATGAGGGTGATTAAAATTTCACATAAGGCTCTAAATCACAAGTTCTATACATAGGAAGGCAGAAAGGAGGACTTAGAGGCTAAAGTCAATTTAAAGAATGATGCTTACAATGGACTTCCCTGGGAAACACATAAGCAGTAAATTTCTAGTCACGAGTTATGCAGCTGGAAGAGAAGAAAAACGACAAAATGGAACTTGAGCTAACTTAGCCATCAGCCATCTTAATCATGCTAAGCACTTCAGCTACAGTTTTAATACTCCTTGTCATTCTCCCCTTTTGATCAGGAGTTTCATAGAAATTCTCTGATCACTCATAAGAGGGGTTTCTTCTGCTTGGACTTAATGTGAGAAGTTACAAATGACTGCTTGTAATTTTTAAGCCTTAATACTCCTGACATCACTATATGTGCATTATTAGCTGGGCACCATCTGACCTCTCTTCTTAGCCATGTCATTCATTAACCCCTCTGCTTCTCTTGGTAGTGCAGCTGGGGTGCTTGAAGTATAGGAAAGGTCAGATCTGGAGGAACAACTCAGCATTCCCAAGGTGGGGAATGTTAAGGCACAAACTCAAATATCCCAGAAATTTGGGTCTCTTCTAAATATATAGCCCTTTGCATAGCTAGTTGTTTGGAGGTATGGTTATAAGTATTGGAAAAACAAGTCATAATACATTTTGTTAGTCCTGTGATAACAATTACAATAATTAAAAGAAGCAACCCAGCTAGTAGGGTAGATCATAACCAGGAACCAATACCATGTGGTAGCCAGTTAAAAAGGCTGAAAAAAAAAAAAAAAAAAGGAGGAGACATTCACAGGGAGAATTGTATGTAACCAGGTAGCAAGATAAATTGCAAATAGATCTATCAAGTTCAGGGTTGCTATAAACTGGTAAAGAGGGCTCAGAGGATCACTCATCTGTCTCTAGGCCTCTCTGTTAAAGGATTTTCATCAGAGTCTGTATGTTCCCTTTTGTATCAGGCAAAGATTTTCAAATCACTGGTTCAATGTTTGTTTTCATTATAGGAATGAACATTTAATAGAACCTCTAGGAGGTCTAAAGTACGTTGGCCCATCATATTCTAACTACCTAGACAGGGCAGTGCCCAAGCATAGGACTCCTTACTTGGATTAAGTCTTTTTTAGTAGGATAATCTGATCCTCCACATAAAACTATATATCCATACCCATAAGGAGCACAAATCATGTTACTTCTGAAATTATTGTGTGGGAAGGGAATGTTTTGATTAATTTGCTCAAGCCAATGTTCTGTTAAAGAACTATTACAAATAGACAGCTGTACCATCTTTAGAGGGTCCCAGAGTTTAGTACAAAAGGCAGATGAGTCATTCTTTTTTTGTCTTAAAAGATCTTCACTTAGTTGGGAGGGGTTCTTCAAAAAGCTTCCCTAGAGTTACATGGCCCCAGAGGCTGGGGACTGAGGAGGCCCGATTCTGCCCCACCCTCGCTATCTTTTGGCTTATGATCAAAACAAGAATTGATAAACCCAATTCATTTACACATGTTTAAATTGGCCTAGGTATTTTGAAAGACAAAAGATAACCATATTCTTTTCCTTTTTATTATTCTCCAGTAATAAGCAATTTAGCCTTCTTTTTTCCTTATTCTGAAATTAATAAAACTACTCCTTTTCTTTAAATAAAACACATGTTATATAATATCTCGCTTACATTTATTTTGCTTTTGATACTTCACTTTCAAGATTGACATAAACCTAAAACGTTTTTCAGAATAAATTTGGCTTTGTTAATTCCTTGGAATATTAGGACTATTTAATTTATTTAAGTGCTTATTTATCATTAAACTAACCAGAGTAAGTTCTTTGAATAAATTTAATTTAGTAATACCATCTGGAGGTAGGAAATTATTATATTTTTGTAATCCTGTCATGCTTTAGAGAAGCAATTTAGAATAATTTGTCCCTTTTTTATGGCCTCATTTTACCAATCAAAATAAACAATCATCTTTTTTCAGTGCACTTTTCAAATAGGACCGATTTATATCAAATTTTCTTAGAGTAGCTACTGAAAGCTTAGGTGCAAGAAGCAGTTTTTCTAAGACTTGAAAAACTGCCTAATGAAAAATTTAACAACTGATAGCCACAGCTGAGACAAGACAGACACTTAAACACAAGACAAGACAGGAAAACTACATACATTCACTTCACCAGTCTGTGAGGCCAGACCAAAATTCAGGCTTATATCCAATATTACATAAGACAAACATATGGGAAACCTAGTTTCTTAAAATATATACAGGAATTCTTGGATGAGATCAACTCAATTAAAGAGAAAAACAAGTCTTAGATAAACTCATTAACTTCCCAGAGTCTCAGCTGGAGGGATATCAGGCCCTCTGACAAACTTGAATATCAAACAAAAGTTTCTCAGAGAAAAGAAAAGGCAATGTAATAAAAAGGAGAACTCGGTTTTCCAAATTAATCACTGAAATTCTAAATTACTTCAATTATATTCAGCTTAGAGTCTTTTTGAACATGAACCTCAAACTAGCATCCCAGTAGGGGGGAAATTCAGGCTTATTGATCAAGAATATTAAGAATTAGGCTGAAACTGTGGCCTCCAGGAGTCAAATCTTAAAAGATGCTGTGATTCCTTGTAACAACTACACAAAACTTGGTTTCATTCTTTTTTGAACCCAATTTATTCTGCCAACTAGAGAAATAAGTCTCTTATTTTAAGCATACCTGAGGATCCTCACAAGTGTTAAGAGATTCTTTCATGATCACATGAAGTGCTGGTGAGACCAAGGACAGAAAGTAATCTGCGGAGGCTAGTTAACTTCTTCCAGATGTTTAATTTTAAAAGGCATTTCAGGTAGAAAGATTTTAGTAGATTTTTTGGGGAAGGAAGGGAGTTCAGACAAAGTGTTGTTAGAAGAGAAGGGTAAAAGTGGATATATGGAGGAAACGGCCAGCAAAGAGACAGACAATACTGAAGCAGCAGGAGTAGGTGGAACAGAAACCTGATTTTGCAGCTCCTTTTTTATTTTGTTTAGTTAACCTAGGAACAGTATCCTGCAGGGAAGTAATTTTGATATCTTGGTGCCTTTTGGAGGCCTCTAATACCAATCAAAATAGGTGGTTGTTTAATCCAGGTGGCCTTGCTTTCTAATTTACTGTGCAGAAAAATAAGTTTAGATAAATGAAATGAACCCCAAAACGGCCACTGATTTTACAGACCGTCTTTAGTAATGGCTATGCCAACCAAGCTGACAAAAATGCACACCTTGAGGCACTAAAGTGTTTGTTCTTGTAGTGTGCAGAAGTCCTGGAGGGGGGTCCTGAATTGCCCTTAGAACTGACATTTCCCATTTTCCCAAGGAGGTTTGAGTTTGTTCTTTAAACCTTACATTCTCAGGCTCAACAAATCCTGATGGTGTCTGCCATTGGGCTTTGGGCAATGTTTTCTTTTTTCTTTACTGTGTGCCTTTGTTGCACACTTTGCTTGCAACTGGTGGGAAGCCTCGTGCCCTGACCCGTGTCACTTCACAACTTATCCTGTCGTGGGAGTCTTTATTTGGCTGAAGCTGGTGGTGACCCAGTCAAAGTACCAAGTGTTCCAACATTCCGAGGGAGAGGTGAACTTTTATATAGAAAAAGTGGGAAGAAGAGTACGTGACCACAATCATGGGGGCTTGGGGTTGCAAGACAATAGCAAGCTAAATTTTTACAAAGTTAGCTAATCTACCTTCTAATATAGACTTCTTGGAGCCAGCCTAGCAGGCAATTTTCTGAAATATTTACATGCATATTCTTTCTGGGGTGGGTAGCTGCACAAACATTCTCCTGAGACTATTGTGACAAACATTTCTTCATAAACTCTATTTTTGCATCTTCTATTGTTTGCTGAGGGTTGTTAAAGATTCACATGAGGTTCTAAACCATAAGTTTTATTCTTAGGAGGATCCCTAGTGATGCAGTGGTTAAGGGCTTGGTTGCTAACAAGCAGTTCGGCAGTTCGAATCCACCAGCCACTCCATGTAAAGACTATGGGGCAGTTCTACTCTGTTTTATAGGGTCACTATCAGTTGGAATTGGCAACAGGTTTTTTTTTTCTATGTTTTATTTTTTTGTTCTTAGGAAGGCAGAAAGGACAGGCTAAACTTAAAGAGTGAAGCTTACAATGGATTTCCTTGGGAAACACATAGCTGTAAATTTCTAGTCATGAGTTATACAGCTGGAAGAGAAGAAAAACAACAAAATGCAACATGAGCTAACTTAACCATTAGACATCTTAATCATGCTAAATGTCTCAGAGTTTCAATACCCTTTGTCAATATATATATTGCTTGTGTGTTTTGTTGTTGTTTACTGCCTGTTATATAGGCAACTAACTATAATTATATAGGCAACTAAATGAAGCATATGAATATGGAACTGGAGTCATCCTACAATTATCACTTCTTTTGTGCAATTGCCAAACATAGTTTTCATCATAAAATCTAAACCTAAAAAATTTTAAAGGAACCAATCTGAAATCTTCACTCAATTTTGCAGTTGAGAGAACAGAGTTTGATCATTCTAATTCTGCAGAAGGAGTTTTGTTCAAGAAGGATGCAGATTCATATTCAGTAGACATGTGAGAGAGATGTTATTTCTACATTTGACAACTTCATATCAGTTATTGTTGGCACTTTGTGAAGGGAGATATAAAGAATCAAATTGATGTTTATATGAACCATATAGAGCAGAAAAAAAAAAAATTCCTAGCACCATTGTTTCAGAGAATGTTTGAAACCTGTCAGGAATATAAGCCTTATAGTCTTTCTTAAGGAATTGACCATTCTCTAGTCAAATGATTCTGGCAGGGCTGTCAGCATTGTAAAGGTACATGTCAGGCTAGGCAACCAGGATATCCCATTCTGTTGGTCACACTGATTTGTCCAAAGGTGGGCATATCAACCACGGAAAGGAAATCAGTGTCATGGATTGAATTGCGTCCCCCCCAAAAAATGTGTGTATCAACTTGGTTAGGCCATGATTCCCAATGTTCTGTGGTTGTCCTCCATTACGTGATTGTAATTTTATATTAAGAGGATTAGGATGGGATTATAACACGATTCTTACTCAAGTCATCATCCTGATCCAATGTAAAAGGAGTTTCCCTGGGGTGGGACCTGTACCATCTTTTTTCTCTTAAGAGATAAAAGGAAAAGGAAGCAAGGAGAGGGTTGGGGACCCATACCTCCAAGAAAGCAGCACCAGAAGCAGAGTACGTCCTTTGAACATGGGGTCCCTGCACCTGAGAATCTGCTTGACCAGGGCAAGATTGAGGACAAGGACCTTCCTCCAGAGCCGACAGAGAGAGAAAGCCTTCCCCTGGAGCTGAAGCCCTGAATTTGGACTTGTAACCTACTAGCCTGTGAGTAAATAAATTTCTTTTTGTTAAAGCCATCCACCTGTGGTATTTCTGTTACGGCAGCACTAGATGACTAAGACAATCAGAGTATGCTATTTCAAAGGTTATAGGAACACAGGGAAACAGAACTTTCTTCTGAAATCAGAAAATCAAAAGACAGGAAAATTTTTACTTTTGGAGGGCTGCTTCTCTATCAGTTGGAGAAAACTTGACAAATAATAAACCCAACAGAGAAGAAAGTAAAGATATGCAGAGAAAAAGACATTTTTATGATGATATCATTTAAGTATCTAGGTCCAGCCATGACTTACAGAATCCCCATATGTGAGAAAATCAATCCCTTTTATTCTTAAACTGGCTCCGGTTGAGCCTCTATGACTTGTAACCAACAGAGAGCTAACAAAAACCTTTGTTCCTTGTTCAAACTGGAGGCTGCCCCCCACCCTGAGTATTTTTTCCATCACGTTCAAGCGCTCACATTTCACAAACTCTGTAAATGCTGAAACTTCTTTAAATAAATTACTTTGGGGAAAACAAGTTATTTGGAAATTACTGCTGATTCTCTTCTCACTAAAAGATAGGTATAGAGATTGTACCAGAGAACACAAAGCACACAATGTCTCCATGTCTCTGCTCTTGTAGGAAAAGGAGGAGGACGGTCTTCAAGAATGCGCTTTGAAGGAACATCCCATTATTTTGGCTCTTAGGCAGCGTGGCACCCTGTTGGGGCCTGAGCCCAGCATGTAGCCCTGACAATGAATTGGCAGAGGTAGTGTGTTACAGAGCTCATTCCGCTTGGCCAGCTGCCATCACTACGTCAGTTCTCCCCAAATAATTTTAGTGCCAATTTTAGAGGGAGTTAGGAGCTGTTCATGGTTGGCAGCTACGGAAGCCACTATTTTCAGAGATGTGAACACCAAAAACACAAGGTAGGGGATAGGATTTTCAGAAGTGTGAAGGCCCAGGAGGAATGAGGGTGTCTTCTGCCATTGTGAAGCTGGACTTCTCAGGTCACCTTAAAGACAGAGGAATGTGATTCCAGCCTCAATACTCATGAATTGATTCCATAAACAGGTTTAGTTAACTTTGTTTATCATAGCAATGTATACCCAGAACCTTAATAATTTCTCTGTGCAGTAGATTCCCATCCATCATGCAGAAAATATATGTGTTAGGAAAAAATATCTGTTATATACTTACTTCTGAGGAATTTAATTGCTGAAGAGATTGTTTATTTGTAGGGTAGCCTGATTTCTGGTGTCATTACCAGTGTGTTTTCTCCCATATAATATCGCATTTCCAAACATTCATCTTAATACTCCTGTTCGTGTATAGGTTACAGTATCCATTGGATATAGAGCATGCATGTACACACGCACACATACACACACATCATAAAGCTAAAAATTGTTAAAGCTTGAGTAGTTTTATTCACCTGAATGAATTGCTAAGCATTTATTTGACTGTAGGGGTAATAGGAAATCCCATTGTTTTTCTTCTATTTTAAGGTATGCATTTATTTTCTTAGCAATAATAAGAGGCACCATTTAAAAATAGTAAGCACTCACGTACATTGTCTTACTGAACACTCACAACAACCCTATGGGACAAGTAAGGTAGTCCCTGTTTTACAAATGAGAAAAGTGAGGCCCAGAGATAAGAAGTAATCAAGAAAATGGGTTTGACTCCAAAGCCTGTTCTCATAACCACTAAATAAATTTCAGTATATAATTGTGTATTCTAACTGAACGTTATAAAATGGTCTCTAAATCCCTATGGAGCACAGTTCAACTCTGACACACAATGGGTCTCCATGAGTAGGAATTGATTTGACAGCAATTAAAGACTGAAATCCTCTGTGCATTTAGTTACAAATAGCAAGTACAGCCATTCCACCATTCTGCATTTTTCCCCAATTCAGTTTCCTTTAGCCTATAATGTCCTTCTCAATTTCATTCTTTCTGAATAGTAAAGGAACTGGGGAGGGATAATTGGAGAAAGAAAAAGAGAAGCATACCAATGAAAATAATTCATAATTTAAGGCAAATATGATTCATGTTAGTGACATTTGCCCCTGCCTAAGATGAACCTCTTATGTTTAATTGAGTGTCTGTTTGGCAGTTTTCCTTGCTTCACTCCCAACTCTCACCTCCTACAAAGGACTGAAGTTAATGATCAGAAACGGCCTTTCCCATCATTAGCCACAAGCCAGTTTGGGCTTCATCTGATAAACTGTAACTATGCTCTTCATCTCCCACTGGTTTTCATGTTCACTTCGTGGCCTTCGTCAGATGACTCAGCTGTGAATCTTCTCTCTGTGCCCTTGAACAGTTCAATTCTTTCTGGGCAATTTTAGTTCCCACCATATGAAAACATTTCCAGTAGGTAAATATATTGCCTTTTGAGATCAGTCAAGGGATGGAAGAATTTATTTGCAATCTCTAATCTATGGGAGTTATACTGTCACATGGGGTTATTAATCGATTTCATGGCACCTACCAACAACAACAACAACCTATTGCAAAGGTGAAACCAAATCCTATCCATATCTTTCTCTTCAACTGAAGTAAAAAAATATTTGAAATCTTGCCTCCCAAGGTGGAGCATTTTGGTCTGACCCTTTTAATCTGATAATTAAAAGTTCATTAAAAGTTACCAGATAGTTTAATGTTTATTGGACTGAAGTATTAGGATTAACACTCTTTGTAAGTATAAATTGAAGTTCTTCATGGCTATTTATATTACTATATAAAAGAAAGATAACAAAAAGTGCTTTTATTCATGTGAAGAGGTAGCTGGTATTTGCTAGCAAAGAACTGCCATATAATTAACTGTGTCAAAATGTTTTCTTTGTTCACAGTTAATCTAACTGCAGCTGCTAGGAGGCAGAATGCATAAATATGACTGTGTACTTTTAATTACAGAAAATGACAGGCCTAAGTTGTGACTGGAGCCTTGCTTGATATTGTTACAGGCAAAAATGTTGCTCAGAGACTCATTGAATTCATAAGTAGCCTTTTGTTTTTTTGGTGTCAAAATTTTATGGATGTTAATAGCGACCAAAATAAAATTAAAATTCAGAATTTTAATGAGCCAAAGTAAATTTAAATAAAATTGATGTAACATACATAGAGAAATGACAGTGTACAATAGCCATTTTTATATTAAACTCTTTACAAAATAATATTTTGTACATATGACTTTGTCTTGGAGAAAGAAATGTTCCACATAAGTGAGTCTTCTAGAAAGAACTTTAGGAATTAATTCTCTCCCAATTTTTCTTTCCATTCTATGCAAAAAAAAGAAAACACTACCATTATTAATTTTTATTTTTGGTGGTCTGTTAGTAATGAAGAAAAAATATTTTGCTGATTTTCCTGTTTCTGGGGATATGTAATAATGCCCATAAATGGAGGGACTTGTATCCCCAAGCCCTGGGTTCATTCTGACTCATTTATATAGCTATTCTCTTCTAAAAGTTTATGCCTATAAGGTGGTAGTAGATAAAAGTGAAGCAGAATTTCATTCTTTGGGACATTGTTCTCTTCCTCCTCCCCTTCTTCCTTTAATACCTGAATGGTATAGCAGAATGTCCACTAGGCTTTACATCAAACAACATGGTCCATATTCTTTGTAACCCTGCACACTGTACTTAACCTTTCTGAACATCAATTCATTTTTCTCTAAGGATGACACAGAATATCCATATTTAAATCTTTTAAAAGTAGTAGTTACTTAAAAGTGTTAATTTTCTATTTCTTTTTTATTCCTTTCCTGTATGATTTTTTTTAAATCATCTGCTTTCTTTTGTTCCTATACATCTTTTCTCTGTTTTGTATAATGCTAGACTTGACGGCACTGGGTTTCTGGTAGACATGTGGAGGATGTGTATTTCGGTTTTGGTTAGGGAGGTTTAAGGCATAATGGTCAAGGTTGTGGATAAGTGCTGTTTTCAGCTTCCTTGTTGTCTTCATTCCACAGTTTATCCCTCTACGGAGTCACTGTGGGAGTGATTGTCACCTTGGTGATAGCAGTTTTGTGAAGAGCATGTGGTGTGAACACTGGCCTAGTGCAAAGCATAAATAGGGCCCACTGCCTCAAGTAATTCACTACAAGCAGGCAGACTATTGCCTTTGTTCTCTTGGCAGCTCTGCTGCTGAAATACAATAATAATAGCACACGTTAGTTGAAATTGTGCCTCTTCATCTCTAATCAGTGCATGCCAGCGTATTCTGACTGCTTCTGTCACTTCCCAAAAAGTGATGACTCTGTGTGACTGTTTCAGATGGTGCTCAAGGGATTTCTTCTACTCATCCGTCCTTCACCCCTACTGAAGAGTGTGTGCAGTATCTTGACTGATCCATTTCAATAAGCTGAATGGTTTAAACTAAATAGAAATGAATGTTAAGAAAATATATTCAAATCAACAGATGTTCATTGTAGATTTAGTCTGTATAAAGGAAAGTTGAAATTGTTTAGTTAAGATGATCTATCAAGTCCTAAGGCCAACTTACCTGATTTTGGTGAAGACAACTATTCAACTTCACCCCCACCCCACCTTACTCCCTCAAATCTCCGAACATTTCAGGCAGCCTTAACCACAGTCCTGGTATCCTTCCTTCTGGAGACAGCTCTGCTCAGTCAGGCTTTGGGGGCTTAGGCAATTTCTAATCCAATTTCCAAGTTGTATAAGTGAAACTCAAGGCTAAATGAATCATCCAAGTTTTCTCAGTGGTTCAGATGAAGACAGAATGAAAATCCATGTTTCCCATCTGTTGATCTTGTATGTTTTCTGCCTTCGTTCATTCTGTCTTTTACCTATTAGTTCAATGTAACAGATGTTGATAAAATGTGAACAGAACTACTCAATGGCAGGTACAAATCCCAGGACAGCACAGAAAACTAGTCAGTGCCAGAACTTCTGTGCAGTTTTAGATACATCTGCCAGGGAATCTAAGCTCAGTGTACATGAATCTTTCAAAACACCCTTGGCATTTTTACATCACTTTTGCTTCCTCCCTACTAGTATAAAAAAAAAGTATATTTTATCAAAAAAAAAAATAATGAGACCAAAATGATCAAGGCATCCAGAGCTTACATATCTGTGCTCTCATGGTTGAATTTTAGGTGCACCCAGAATTTAGTCTAATTCTGTAATATAAATCCTCACTTAGACTGGATTGTGCCCCTAAGCAAGTTCAATATAAAATAGGTGCAAGCTCAGCATGCATTTTCAAGAACTCCAACTTGTTATTTCTGAAAGAGTGCATTAACTCCTAGACCATTAGAGGCAAAATATATTTTAATGTATAGATTTGGGGGTAGCTAATTTATATTTATAGTAATATTGATTCTGACCCATACATGAACAGGGATGTGTCACTCAATTTATTCAGGCATTCTTTCAGGTCCTTCAATATCGATTTATTAATTTTTAATGTTTTTGTTAGATTTATTCTGAGATATTATAAAATTTTGATGGTACAACCACTATGGAAAATGGCATGGCACTCCCTTGCAAAAAGATGGAAACAGCCTAAATGCTCATCAGCGGATGAATGGATAAACAAATTGTGGTACATACATACAGCAGAATTCTATGCAACAATAAAGAATAATGTTGAGTCCATGAAACATAACATAGATGAACCTGGAGGACATTAATTATGCTGAGTGAAATAGGTCAAACACAAAAGGATAAATGTTGCATGATACCACTTTTATAAAAAGTCGAGAATAGGTATAAACACAGAAAGCAACATTCTTTAATAGTTACCAAGCATGGGAGGGGGAGGGAGGGAACATCACTTACTAGACAGTACCAAAAAAACAAAACTCCTTGCGATCGAGTCAATTTTGACTCATAGTGACTTTATAGGACAGAGTAGAAATGCCCTACAGGAGTTCCAAGGAGCAGCTGGTGGATTTGAACTACAGATCTTTTGGTTAGCAGCCAAACTCTTAACCACTGCACCATCAGGGCCTGGTAGACACTTATTAATTCTGATGATGGGAAAGGCAATGCACGATATGGGAGAAGTCAGCACAAGGTAAATGAAGATACTGTGAGGTCTGCAAGAATAAAGGACAACTATTGTAAATGCTATAACACAAATAATATATAATCATAATAAATATCCATGACAATGGAAAATTGTAAAATTTTCTGTTACAAGTACTGTTTCTGAGGGCTATGCAACAAAAACAAAACAACACAGACTAAAACAGTGTGTTATGAGCCATAAGAATTTAATAGTTTATGATCTATATCATATACATATATTTTAGCATATAAAAAAACCCAAACCTGTTGCTGTCGAGTAGATTCCAATTCATAGTGACCCTGTAGGGCAGAGTAGAACTGCCCCATAGGGTTTTCAATGAGCGGCTGGTGAATTCAAACTGCTGACCTTTTGATTAGCAGCTGAGCTCTTTAACCGCTATGCCACCAGGGCCCCATTTCAGCATATAACATTTAGTTATTGTTAAAAAATATGTTATTATACTAGAGATGGAACCCCTGGTGGTGTAGTGGTTAAGAGCTTCAGCTGCTAGCCAAAAGGTCAGCAGTTCAAATCTACCAGGCACAACTTGGAAACCTTATGGGGCAGTTCTACTCTGTTCTATAGGGTTGCTATGAGTCAGAATTGACTCGAAGGCAACGAGTTTGGTTTGGTTTATAAAAGAGATAGAAACTAATCACTTACTTCAGAAACTCAGTGCCTATGTTCAGCATGTAGTGTATCAGTAGAAGAACAGAACTTATTTGCTCAAGGTTCATTAACAAAGTGTTCTGTTTATGAGCTTTGAATTTGCCACAGGGGAAAAAAAGTTATTCTGATCTGTCAGATATTACTGAGTAATTACTCTGGATATCCAGCAGTGCATTTGGTTTTGTTGAAGAGCACAGATAACTAAAGGAATGAATGAATCACAAAATGAGTTAGTTATGTGAATGTTTGACAAATATTAAAAAAAATCTTAGAAGTTTTGTCACCATGTAGATGGTTATGCTGTGATATGATATGCCATACTAACTTCTAACGTTCAACATCAAACCCAACCAATGTATATGAGTGCCTTAAATTTCACTTAACCTGATTTTTAGATTGATTTGCAATAGAAGCAAAGAAATAGCCTATATTTCGATTTAGACCAATCAGCTCTTCAGGCTAAGTGTAAAAAGTGTAGACACTATGGATAAATTCCATTGCCCAAATCATGCATCAAAGAATAGAATTATGAAAATCTACAAGAAACATCTTTGTCCTCTTTGTGGTACAGAATAACTCTTCCTTCATTACCCCTATTTTCTTATCAAACTCTTGTGAAATATCATAACCTATAAGCACAAACTGTACCATGGACCCCACTTAAGGGGGTGTTTGTTTCCATGTACGGTGCTATTGCTGGAGCACACGCTGCTGTCGCATCCCATTCTCCAAGCCTCAGAAGCATGTCTGAAAGTCATTGAGGACTTTGGATTCACCAGGAATTGTGAAAGTCACCAGCGACTACTGAGGAAACAACTCAAATGAAGAGCAACCCTAACTGGACAGAAGTAAGGAATTGGGTGTTGAGTTCATATGCATCATTCTCGGCCATACGCATCGGAGCTGGATGTCAGATTTTGTACATAGTGTCATATCTGTTCTTTTACTCATAAATGCAATGTAATTCCAGTATTATAATTTCACTTATTCTTAAATCTTTGTAAGTACATTTTATGTAAGTATTTTCCTTTTAGATTTGCTCTGAGTATGTCAGGCCTTCATATAAAAAAATAGCAAACTGTTAATAGGAAATAGCTGATATTTATAGAGTATTTTCTAAGATTAATGTATCTTATTATTACTGGGCTTTCTTTTATGGTATAATTCATAAAATTTTAGAGTTTATTATAAAATCAATTGGGAAATATGAACTAGGTCCAGTAAAATATAAACAAATACACCAAAAGGAATTTTATCCTCATTTAGAAAAGGCATGAGCTATAATACAAATTCTAGTTCAAAAAGGAATTATGACATACATGCTCAACATGTGTGGATGAAACTATCTGAAACTTTTTTAAGGGTAGATGAGTTTACTATTCTCACTATTATAAGGTCACATATACAAAATTTTCTAATTCCAAATTGGAAAAGTTAAACCTAATGCCAAAATAGTTTCAGTTAGGACATTTGAAAACATAGTTTTTCTGTTATAACTTGGGCCGTTTAAAGTTGATGATTCAAGATAATTTTGGAACAGTTTGCAAAATGTAATTCAAATGAAACCTAGAAGAAGGAAGCTACAAATTCAAGATGGAGGAAATTTAATTTCTATGCTGACCTTGAGTATGTCTAGAGAGGAAAATTGGCACCCTCTTAATAAAATAGAATAGACCAGAGCTTAGTTTCTGTATGGAATGAAGTTTAAAATGAATATGGAATAAAAGTAAATATTTAGAAGATTAATTCCTTGAGCTTCCTCAATGTCTTAGTTTTGCAAGACTTCGAAACCATTTTCTCCAGGGACAAAAGAAAGTAATTACCTCTTCTCCACGTGGTGTTTAATCATGCTCTATTTTTCGAAGAACAGCTGTGCAACACTGGCTGGGCTACAAATGAAACACACCTTCAACTTGCCTACATGTAAAAGATAATGAATTTGTTGGATGACAGAAGCAGAATTCAAAAAGATTTTAATAGTCTGGAGCTATAGAAGGAAAACAAGGTGAAAGTTATCAAGGATAAATTTAAGGTCTTAAACTTAGGTCCAAGATCCAAGCGAACAAGCACAGGGGTAGGGTAAAATATGGTTTAAGATCAATGGTGTGTCTTAAAAATCACAAAATTGAAAAGCTTTATTTGACAAGGAGCTAAATATGAATCAGTGGTTTGATGTGGTTAATTGAAAAATGAATGTAACTTATGCTACATAAAGCACTCATAATCCAAAACCTAACTTACATTCACACAACATAAAATAATTTTAAAGGATTTAAGGCCCTTTGCAAATGAATGTCATCACTGTTACATTAAAGTTTATTCAGAAATTGAAGAATTTGCACTGATACAATGTTCATTTTACTGGTTTTAGTAAAACTCCCAGAATTCCTTTTATGAGAGAATTTGTAAACTCTTAAATACTTGGTGGCATCAAAAATTTATACATGTTAGACTGTTAGGATATATATCACACAAAAATCAGTGAAGCAAAGTGCAGCTAAAATGATATTATGTTACAGATCTATCCATCTAACTGATGGAACATTTGTTAAATCTAGATTACTTTCATAATCCTGTCAAATACTGATAAATACCCATTGTGCAGTACAGAAGAAAAAATGTGATCTGCATAAAAATCATAGAGGATTTGGGAATATGACATAGAAGACATTTTTGCAGCTTCAGACTGGATTATAGAAAGCAACATGCCACATTTATCAGGAAGTAAAATAAACTTCTAAGCATATGTAAGGGAGAGAGGTCATTAGTACCTTTGTGAATATTCATTATCACAGAATTGGTACATTTCCCAGGTGGGAAAAAGTATTTTCTTGGCTTTTCTTTCTCTAAATAAATTACTATAATAAAACTCTCAGAGGAATGTCATTTGGGTTTTCTGGAAATACTTAACCATAATTGATTTCTGTGGGTTCCTAAATGCTTTAGTCCAAAACCTCATTTATCAACTTTCTGTCTATTGCATTGCGATTGCAGAGTTTTCTATTACTCTATCATGACATGACAGGTCACAAGCACTGCTGTGACCAGGAGCCCCTATGTTAGAAGGAGAGAACCACATTCCACACTTTAGCCCAGCAATCAGGATTTTTGCCTGTAATTAAAATTACAGAGGAGTTCTCCTTGTTTGACAGGGGAGGAGGTGGAATGATTTGCAGGACTTATTAAGACTTAGCAACAATGCTGGAATCCTGCCCCCAAATTTCTCTGAATTTTTGCAGTGCCTGCAAACATTTGGCTGAATAAGAAAAAACCAAAGAATTTATTATGCCTAATAAAATTCTTTTGAGCCACTCACATGGGTCCTAGAATCACTGGTCCCATTAATTAAACAATATGAATATGCTCCTTGGAAAAACTGATATACTAGATTTTACTGTTCTAATACCAGTTCTTTGCAGTTAGAGACTTCTGGGATTCAGAAACAATGCCATTTTAAATAAGTTGATTGCTAAATCTTTTGCCTTCTGCATTTTGACTCATTCTTTATCTCTTTACCCTCTAAACCTGACTCATGTTCCCTTTCACAATTAAGTTTTGTCCCTTGTACCTAATACTCCACATCACTTCTCCAGCTTTGACCATTTACTTCTACCTTTGACAAGAATTCTGAATCTAATTTTGACCATACTGCCTTAACTACCCTGAATGCATCCCCTGACCATGCAGTAGAAGTCCTTAGGAACCCTAGATTCTCTTTCCCCTTCTTTCATCCACCTTTTCTACCCCTGTCCAGCCAATCCACATGGTCATCCAGCTGACATAAATTAGATTCAAAGAAAAGTATAGAAAATTTCGTTTTCTAAAAAGTATTCAGTCTTTTCAATATTACTGTTTGAAATGTGTTCAGGTCCTTTGGAATTCAAAAATTTGATCATTATCACATGATTGTTTCTTTTGCCTAAGAGGAAAAATGGTTTTAAAATACCTGAAAAGCAATTTTATTGTTTATCCTGTGTTATGGACTGAATTGTGTCCGCCCCCCCCCAAAAAAAATATGTAGCAACTTGGCTAGGCCAAGATTCTCAGTATTATGTACTTTTCCTCCACTGTGTGATCTAATGTAATTCTCCTCCATTTTGTGAGCTGATGTAATTCTCCTCCATTTTGTGAGCTGATGTACTTCTCCTCCATTTTGTGAGCTGATGTAATTCTCCTCCATTTTGTGAGCTGATGTAATTATCCTGTGTGTCGTAAATCCTAAACTCTAATCAAAGAAGTTAATGAGGCAGGATTAGAAGGAGTTATGTTAATGAGGCAGGATACGATCTACAGGATTAGGTTGCATCTTGCATCTACCTCTTTTGAGATGTAAAAGAGATTAAACAAGCAAGCAGAGATCAGGGGCACCTCCTACCCCCAAGAAAGAAGAGACAGGAGCAGAGCATGTCCTTTAGACCTGGGGTCCCTGCACCAAGAACCTCCTAGATCCAAGGGAAGATTGGTGCCAAGACACTTGGAGATGTCCAAAGAATGCCAGGCCCACACATGTTGAAAGGAGACAAGGACCTTCTTCCCCCAGAGCCAAGAGAGAAAGAAAGCCTTCCCCTAGAGCTGAATTTGAACTTCTGGCCTCCTAAACTGTGAGAGAGTAAATTTCTGTATGTTAAAGCCATCTACTTGTGGCATTCCTGTTATAGCAGCACTACATAACTAAGACATCCTCTGAAAAAACAAGACTTATTCCTAAGGTAAATGGTAGCAGACAGAAGTTATGTTTTACCCAAATGGTACATTTATGTTAAAGGAAAAGAACTTTGAGAAAAATTCATTAAGCTAAACTAGATATAAACCAAAAATGGCTTTAAGTAGCTAAGCAAATCCCGAGATAGTAAGATTCACTTCAGGCTCATCCTTATAAGCCCAAGTCTCACTAGACAAGAGACAATTGCAGAAGCTCCACTTATAAATTTGTGTTTCCCCCATTCTCTCAAGCTTTCCTGGCACTGCTATAGACAGTGAAAAGTTCAACCTATAGAAAGTGGCAAGTGCTAACCTTAATACCAAATCCTGCTTATGGCCACTGTGTATACTATGCTGTGACTGCTAATTTTTGGAGAGGAAACAAATATACTTCATAAAATATGAAAAGAGGCAAAGTTGACAGAAGGTAAGGAGAGAGATAGGGTTACCAGGGTAAGATTTTGGGTGCCTTTCCCATCTGTTCACATACGATCTCTGTGCTGCTTACAATAATTTTACTTTCAGTCCCTTCTCATATCCTCTTTACTATTTCTTGTTTCTTATTTACTATAACTCTAAAATCATTTTCTTAACTCCCAAACATGACCCTGAGGAAAAAAAAAAAATTTTAATTAATTTTTATTGTGCTTTAAGTGAAAGTTTACAAATCAGGTCAGTCTTTCATACAAAAATTTACATACACCTTGCTATACACTCCTAATTGCTCTCCCCTTCCCTCCACTCTTTCTCCTTGTGTCCATTCATGCAGCTTCTGGCCCCCTCAGCTCTCTCATCTCCCCTCCAGACAGGAGATGCCAACACAGCCTCATGTGTCTACTTGATCCAAGAAGCTCACTCTTCACCAGTATCATTTTCCATCCCATATTCCAGCCCAATCCCTGTCTGAAGAGTTGGCTTTGGGAATGATTCCTGTCTTGGGCTAACAGGTCTGGGGACCATGGCCTCCGGGGTCTTTCTAGTCCCAGTCTGGCCGTTAAGTCTGGTCTTTTTACAAGAATTTGGGGTCTGCATCCCACTGCTCTCCTGCTCCCTCAGGGGTTCTCTGTTGTGTTCCCTGTCAGAGTAGTCATCTGTTGTGGCTGGGTACCATCTAGTTCTTCTGGTCTCAGGCTGATAGAGTCTCTGGTTTATTAGCCCTTTCTGTCTCTTAGGCTCATAATTACCTTGTGTCTTTGTTGTTCTTCATTCTTCCTTCCTCCAGGTGGGTTGAGACCAGTTGATGCATCTTAGATGGCTGCTTGCTAGCTTTTAAGACCCCAGATGCCACTCTCCAAAGTGGGATGCAGAATGTTTTCTTAATAGATTTTATTATGCCAATTAACATAACCATCAAAGAATATTTTCTTCTCTGTTTAAACTATTTCTCCAGTTCTTATACTAGTGGTCTTATACAATATATGTCCTTTTGCAACTGACTAATTTCACTCAGCATAATGTCTTCCAGATTTCTCCATGTTATGAAATGTTTCACGGATTCATCATTGTTCTTTATCAATGCATAGTATTCTATTGTATGAATATAGCATAATTTATTTATCCATTGATGGGCACCTCGGTTGCTTCCAACTTTTTGCTATTGTAAAGAGTGCTGCAGTGAACATGGGTGTGCATATATCTGTTTATGTAAAGGCTCTTATTTCTCTAGGATATATACCAAGGAGTGGGATTCCTGGACCATATGATGGTTCTATTTCTGGCTTTTTAAGGAAGCACCAAATCAATTTCCAAAGTGACTGTACCATTTTACATTCCCACCAGCAGTGTATAAGTGTTCCAGTCTCTCCACAACCTCTTCAACATTTATTATTATGTGTTTTTTGGATTAATGCCAGCCTTGTTGGAGTGAGATGTAATCTCATTATAGTTTTGATTTGCTCCTTGGAAACTCTATCGGGCAGTTCTACTCTGTCCTATAGGGTCCCTGTGAGTCGGAATCGACTCGACGGCACTGGGACTGGGAATGGCTAATGATCGTGAGCATTTCCTCATGTATCTGTTAGCAGCCTGAATGTCTTCTTTAGTGAAGTACCTGTTCATATCCTTTGCCCATTTTTTTAATTGGGTTATTTGTCTTTTTGTAGTTGAGTTTTTGCAGTATCATGTAGATTTTAGAGATAAGATGCTGATTGGAAATGTAATAGCTAAAAACTTTTTCCCAGTCTGTAGGTAATCTTTATACTCTTTTGGTGAAGTCTTTGGAAGAGCATAAGTGTTTGATTTTTAGGAGCTCCCGTTATCTGGTTCCTTTTCTGCATTTTTAGTAGTGTTTTGTATTCTGTTTATGCCATGTATTAGGGCTCCTAACATTGTCCCTATTTTTTCTTCTATGATCTTTATCGTTTTAGATTTTATATTTAGGTCTTAGATACATTTTGAGTTCGTTTTTGTGCATGGTGTGAGGTATGGGTCTTGTTTCATTTTTTTGCAAATGGATATCCAGTGATGCCAGCACCAGTTGTTAAAAAGACTGTCTTTTCCCCAACTAACTGACTTTGGGCCTTTGTCAAATATCAGCTGCTCATATGTGGATGGATTTATGTCTGGATTCTCAATTCTGCTCCGTTGGTCTGTGTATCTGTTGTTGTACCAGTGCCAGGCTGTTTTGACTACTGTGGCAGTATAATAGGTTCTAAAATCAGGTAGAGTAAGTCTCCCACTTTGTTCTTTCTTCTTTTTTAGTAACTCTTTACTTCTCTGGGGTCTCTTTCCCTTCCATATGAAGTTGGTATTCGTTTCTTCATCTCATTAAAGAATGTCTTTGGAATTTGGATCAGAATTGCATTTTATCTATACGTGACTTTTTGGTAGAATAGACATTTTTACAATGTTAAGTCTTCCTATCCATGAGCCATGTATGTTTTTCCGCTTATGTAGGTCTCTTTTGGTTTCTTACAGTAGTGTCTTGTAGTTTTCTTTGCATAGGTCTTTACGTGACCCTGAGAAAATTTTGAAATCTGTGTTTCGAAAGACTGAGGCTCTATTTTCTGAATTTTGCTTTGGTTATAGAAACATCACTGTATTCTTCTTTGGATGTACAAAACATCTTTTAATTTATCTGATGAGTCCTATTTAAAAAAAAAATCAATAGAATGGAACAGTTCCTTTTTCTCCATTCTATCAACAAAAAAAAATCATTTTCAATTCCAGTTAGTTTGCTTGGAAATGCATGCCTTAGACAAAAGAAAGGCAGAGCCAAGGTGTGGGGATGGGTCAGTATAAATCCATCCTTGCCACTAAAAAATTATGAAGGGCAGTGCCTGATATTTATTAGATAAATGACAATGCCTAAATATGTTAGAAGTTAGGACTAATCCTTAATCCCTACTCATCAGACATTGGGGCAACAGTTGCTTATAAACACAGTTCCTACATTCAAGCGGGAGACCTGGTGGCATAGTGGTTAAGAGTTACGGCTGCTAACCAAAAGGTCAGCAGTTTGAATTCACCAACCACTCCTTGGAAACCCTATAGGGCAGTTCTACTCTGTCTCATAGGGTCACTATGAGTCGAAATTGACTTGACAGCAACGGTTTTTTTTTACCTTCAAGTAGCTCATAGCTGATGGGCACAGAGTATGTAAAACTACGCTTAGGTACATCTGCAAAATAGCTTTAGTAGTTTCTTCTTCTTGTTGCTTGCTGTTGAGTTGGCTCTGAATCATAGTGACCCCAGGTACAATGAAACTGGACCATTGTGATCCACAGATTTTTGACTGACTCATTTTTTTTTTTAAGTAAACCACCAGGCCTTTCTTCCCATTCTCTCTTTGTTTAGGAGCTGTACTGAAACCTGTTCAGCTTCATAATAGCATGCAAGCCTCCACTGACAGACAGGTGGTAGCTGTGTTTGAGATGCATTGGCCAGGAATCAAACCTAACTTTCCTGCACTGAAGGCGAGAATTCTATCAGCCAGATTATGTCAGGGACATCCTCAACGCAAAAGTCACAGTTATTGGGTGACAAATATTACGCGAAACTTGGAGACTTTTTGTTTTGTCTTATTTTTGCTTTGTTTTATTCCTCTTGTGATATTTACCACGTGGTATCCCCTGAAGATAAGTTTTTTCTGACTGGAATCCACAACTACTTTGGGCCCAGGCTCAGATCATTTTCAGAGGTTGTTAGTTCTTAGCCTGATCTTTACTGAGATGGTTGTCATTCATCTTTTTTCTGAGCTTACAGAAGTGGCACATCGGTGGCTTACAGACAACAGTTTGAGTCTGAATTGGAGTGGACTGAATAATAAAAAGGGAAGGTAGTATAGCCTCAGCTTCCCATATTTCTAAAGTAGGTAATAATATTTAGCTATACTAGAGGAGATATCTGGGGAAATGCCCCTTTTGTGGAGACTACAGTGCCCTCCAAAAGCCATTTATTCATGAGCTTTTTTCCCTTTGGTCATCAAACTGTCTCCTAAAGTAGTTGAAGCCCGTAAGCCTTGGATTGTAATCAAAATGATGCAATTTTTTTTTTAATTTTATGCAGGAATGTGAATAGAACTTTGCAAGTGCTAGGTTTGGATTTTAAGTAAGTGCTTAACTTTTAGAAATATAATTTTAAATGACAGATGTGCATGGACTCCTAGCCACAGTGCCCAATCCCAACCCCAATGAGATAAATGGACACAATGTTCCTTGGACTTAGTAGGTTGATGTGAGTAGAATCACCATTCTCATCCTGCAGTGCAGAAAGCCAGAACTGTACTCTTCCCGGGGAGATGTTGTCTGCCCTTCCTCCCCTTCTGGGTCTAGGGTGGTAGAGAAAGCAGTAAAGACTGCTTTTTTTTCACTCATTTAATTAATCAATCAATGGATGAATCACCTGAACCTTTCTGCATAAAACCCTCTAGTAGTTTCTATTATCACTCAAAGTCCTTGCAATGAACAACCATACTCTTTATGATCTTTCCGTCTCTTAACTCTGACCGCAACTTCTCCTGCTCTATTCCTGGCTCATTCTTTTCCAGTCACAGCTTTTTGCTGTTCCTCCAATATGCCTTGCATTCTCCCACTCAGGGTTTGTCCTGGCTCTTCTCTCTGTCTGGACTCCCCCCTCCAATGTTGCTCTTTCACCTTTTGGGGTATTTACTCAAATATTACCTCCTCAGTGACCCTTGCCTGGCCACTCTATAAAGTTTTAATTAAACCCTCTCCCCTTTGCTTGCAATAATTTCTAGCCTCCGTTCCTTGCTTTATTCTCCTCCTTAGCACCTCTACCACTAGAACACTGCATATTTTATTTATTTTATTGCTTATTTATACTACAATGTAGGTACGACTTTTTGCCTGTTTCAAGAACTGCTTCATCCCCAGGATCTAGAATGGAGCACAGCCTAGAGTAGAATTCAAAAAGTTTTGTTGAATGAATGTGTTGTTTGGAATGAATGACTAAATGGCAAGAAGTGTAATTAAATATGAAGTTTACTGATGAACAAAGAATTTATCCTCTAGGTCACTTGTCCAAAATGTTTACTCTCTGCCCGTCACATGTATTTTCCTTTGATGAGTCTCCCAAATCGTCACTCTAGATTGAGCACTGAGAATGTCGTGCCATAAATAATTCTGCTTATTTTTGCATATTTAATTCTTGGAAGTAGTTAAGTGGACCTGTTATATTTCTGAGATGACAAAGAGGGTTGCTCCTTGGTTGAAAAAGAGCATATGTTCTGCAGGGGAAAAAGGACAGAGATAACAACTTCCCATTCTTCTTTGTGGGCAACTCCCATGGGAGCTGTGAAACCCTCCTGTGAACTACCGTGGGGGCAAATTCTAAGTCTCGCTAAGAAGGCTTGTCAGATGAGTGTAGCTTAGTTTGCCAATGTGCTGCTTCATTAATTCTTTAACTACCATGAGGATGTGAAGGGGACTACTATATGTTTCGAAACAAGTTTTAATTGGGCTTTCAGTCAACATAGTTTGCTACAACTAAATGGAACTCCCCCTGAGTGGAGGGGTTCAGAGGACAGATAATCTGCAGTGAGAAGGAAAAATTTCTTTGAGTTAGTGAATATTAAGAGGACACAGCATATAATTAAAAGCAATTGTCAATGGAAAAGGTGTGACAGAGGAAGAAAATAGTCACTTTCCTCTTTAACTTCGAGTCTTTACCTGTTCCCCACAATTAAAGGTACAGAGGTCTCCCTTGGTAGCGCAAATGGTTAAAGTGCTCTGTTGCTAAAGATGCCTGGAAAGAAAGGCCTGGTCATCTATTTCCAAAAACTCACTTACTGAAAAGTTGGAGCACAGTTCTACTCTGACACACATGGGGTCACCAGGAGTTGGAAGTGACTCGATGCCTACTGGAAAAGATACAGAGCTTAGTCTGAACCCACCAGGTAGGATGTGAAACCTTCTCAGTAATCTCCACAAGGTTTACTTAAACAATTCATCCGATTTTACCTCCTTTGTAAAGCTTTCCTAAATTTGACATAGATTTTGGGTTAATTAAAATACTCGATTGGATATGCTAATTATAATTTCGATACCTAGCCTACACTATAATCATCGGTATTGTAATAGCTCATATCTCTTTCTCATTAGCTTACTGGTTAAAGGAGTTACTTATGGAACTAAAAGTGATTTCCAATCTCTCAAGTTTCCTTCCATGTATGTTGGTTATATACTGAGGAATAATTGCACAGAATCTAATAAATTCTGACAAATGAAAAATTAAGCATATCAATCGACAATAAAAAAATTGAGTTTATTTCCTCCTCAAGTATTTATATAAGTATACATGTTCAATTATGTGACACGTATTTTAAAATAAGGTCTTTGAGTAAACTTCTTGAGGACAAAGCTTTTGTGTAAATTTAAGATATTCATATAAACTAGTATAACATTTATGAATATTTTTAGAAAAACTGGAAGGTTCCCCTCCCTGTTGCTTTTTATTCCTAAAATCCCATTATCCTTTATTTCCCAAGCCATCAGTTAAAAGCCAAACAAAACAAAACCCAGGTGGTAAACACAGCTATAAATAGCAACTTCAAGTCTGTCATAACAAATTCAATGCAAAAAATCTGTAATACCAAATTAAATTTCAAAGTGATTGAAGCCATAAATGTTAATTAAAACTGTAGCATAATTTTTAAATTATAAATGAATATTAATTTAATTAGAAAGCTTCTCAAAGCATAATTCTAAAGGTACAGGAATTTGAAACATCTGCATGTCAAATTTAATTATAAATAAATTTAAAGGCCAAGAAAAGATAAAAGGGCAATTACTATATATGACAGGTATACTGGTTTTTAATATTACTGATACTCTTAATATGTAAAGCACTTTTACAAATCAATAAAAAAGAATAATAGAAAAATAGGCATAGGAAGTAATTGCCAAAATGGAAAGTACAATGGCTAAAAGATTTGAGAAAATATTAGCGAATATGTTAAAAACGGAAACCCTGGTAGAATAGTGGTTAAGAGCTACAGCTGCTAACCAAAGGTCAGCAGTTCAAATCCACCAGGCATTACTTGGAAACCCTATGGGGCAGTTCTACTCTATCCTGTCCTACAGGGTCGCTATAAGTTGGAATTGTCTGGACAGCAACAGTATCTTAAAAATGTAAAAGAAACTCACTATTTTCCCGTGCAGAATTTCGAAACAATAAAAATAAATTATACTTCTCTTTGTTGGTAGGCAAACTTGTATATACTTCTCAAGAAGGCATGGCATTAAAATCAAAAACCTTGAAAATATACATGATGTTTAATCCAATAATTCCATTTAGGAATATTTCCTAAGGAACTAATCAAACATGAATGCAACGATGCATATTAAGAATGTTCATTGAAACACTGCTTAGAATATTAAAAAACTAAAACAGCTAAATATCCAACAACCAAGGATTGCAAATTATGGTATACTTATACTCTGTACGAAAGAACAATAATACCACATAAGATATCCAGTAACATGGAAAGTGTCCATGATCTATTGCTAGATGAAAAAAATGAATGGACTGCATAATACTCTAATGCAGATTATAATCTGCAATGAACTCTTAACATTAACTTTCTCTACGTGGTGAGATAATGATTTTCCAAATTTTCTGTAACAAGCCAGTGGAGGAAAAAAATATTTTCTGAAAGTTGTAATACTTTACAATAGTAAATCACCTCTTAATGTTAAATAAAGAGCAAAACTTCCAGACCACATTTTGATTATGAAAACACCAGTTACAGGAAAACAAAAATTCTTAGGCATTTGCTAAATCTGCCATATATTGTTCATATATGTGTGTTCATGACTTTAGCCCGTGTGTGCAATCTTTTTCTTTTTTCCTTGCAAATTAAAATTGGCTTTTAAGGGACAATTTTTACATTTGCAAGAATTATTTAAATGGGGAGCTCCTCTGAAAAACAATTTTGTTTACTAAATATTTCTCGAGAATTCTTTAGTGTGTCAAGTATTTGTGGTGTATTAATTTATTAATGTTTGAATATGTTCCGAATGAATCACTTGTTCCTCTGTGTAGAGCATGTTATCAGTCCTCTTAACGTGTTGGGATGCTATTTCCAACTTGAGATGTTTGATAAACGTGAATCTTGGGGTCAGAGGCAAATAAGCTAGGAAGTTTCTCTTTCTTTGCTGTCTATTAGCAGGCCATTTGTACAATAATACCACTTTCTTGTTCCATAATACCTTTCATCAAAAAGACCCTGAAGCTTATTCCAGAACTAATTAGGAGCCTCTTACCTGTTCTAAAACTCAGTTCTTTGTTTCTAACCACAACTGCTATATGGCAATGGAAATACAATCTCATAGTTCTCTTGTTTGTCTTAAGAGAGGAAGTAAAGGATAACTTCTCTAATTAAAACCACTGTGATTCAGTGGGGTTTTATTTGTCTTTAAGGGGGAGGACAATGTAATTACACAGTTTGGAATGCAGCCAAAACAGTAAAGCTAACTGCTTGAAAGTGAAATACCAAACAAGAGCGCAAGAGCTTGCCTACATTAATAAACTGTTGGTTAGGACTGGTTATGAGACGGATGTTTGGACTTGATATTGATTTTGGAATATGATGAAAATACTCAGTTTTTGTCTATAATTTAACCTGAGAAATAAATAGACTGTCTTACTTAGTGCTCAGAATTTTCACAGGCAGTGCTGCAGAGGATATTATGCTGTGCTGGGTTTGTACTAAAACTAGAACAGGCAGGTGGACCATCTATATTTGTCAGTTGATTAATTAGAAGTTGGTTCTGAGTCAGTTAATGACATGACTGTCACAAGGGCAAATTGGAGTGTAAGTTTATGGGACAAGCAGTAATTAGTGTCTCCAGATGTTTTACATGGAATCTAGTTAAAATACATGGTAACAGTAGAGTAGAAATAATTATAGCACCTATGAGAAGCCATTATCATGTTCAGATCCATATCTAGAAAGCTAAGTAGAAAGAGCACAGAGGCTTGGTACAAAGAAAATTATGGAGTCACAAAGTTGAATTTAGGTTCTTTTTTTTTTCGTGCCCTAGACTGATAAATGGAAACCCTGGTGGCATGGTGGTTAAAAGCTACAGCTGCAAAGCAAAAGGTCGGCAGTTCGAATCCATCAGGCACTCCTTAGAAACCCTATGTGGCAGTTCTACTCTGTCCTGTATGGTTGCTATGAGTGAGAATAGACTCGATAGCAACGGGTTTAGTTTTTTTTTTTTTTTTTGGACTGTTAATGCTAGCATGATGATGGTGAATTGTCCTGTGGGAGTCACACAATAGGACAGGAGAACATAGCAATCTGGGTGCTGAAATGGGCATCACAATTGAGGCCTCTGAAAGCATGCCTTTTTTGGTTATTTTATATTGTTTCATACTGAAGGATCTTTTGGAGGGGGAAATCTTAGGAGTGATAGAAATCAAGAGGATTCTATAGTTCTCAAGAGACTATTTTGAATCTATTTTGAAATTCAGCAGAACTTTTTCATTCTTTGTTTCTCCATCTTTGCTGCTGTTTCTTCAGCATAAAATATTATCAAACTATTCTAGTTATATGTTGAGGGAAATGTTTAAATGTCAAACATTGAGGAAATAGGAAAGCTGAAATAACGTATGTGAAGTAATATTTATAGAAAATATAATTACTAAACACATGATAATCAAATCATTTAACATAGTGACTGGCATTTAATCAGCCCTCAACAAATATTGATTCCGTCCTTCTTGTTTACTACCAAGGATAAATTTTCTTAGATACAATAATGGGAGAAAACATTATAGAAATAATGACAATAAGCAAATGTAGTATAAAATTCTAAGAGAGTAATGCTCAATCTGTATTCCTGAGAAATCTTAGGGATTCGGGCTCATGAACCTCTTAAAAATGTTTGTGTTTTTGTGCTTACACATTATATTTTGGGGGTTAAGAGTCCATACTGATTACTACTCTTTTTCAAAGATTCTATCACCCCCAAAATGCAAAGAACAATTGGTTGAAGAATAGGAATTAGCATACCCAATAATGTTAAAAAATACATGATGATTGACATAGATATTTGCTAATAACTGTGCTCTGAAAATATTTAAACACAGTATATTTATTACCTAGTGTTGGAATGGCATAGAACAATGCCAAGACAATAGTAAGATTCAGAGAAAGGACTATCTTCTCCCAAATAGAACCCAAGTCACTGAAATATTGTGAAGAGAGTAAGAAAAAAATGACAGGCAATGAGGGAAATTTCTAAAATGGCAGAGTGAGGACTACCATAATCCACTCCTCCATAAAAGGAGCGAAAACACTGACAAAAATTGTCCAAATCACCATTTTCAGAACTCTGGAAATTAACCAAAGATTACAACAAGCTGAGGAGCATTTATTCAAGAAAAACTGCTGAACCTCAGTACGGACAATAAGGTCTTGTGGCATTTTAACTGAGCCTAAGCACATTTCCCTCTCCCACATCCTGCAGCCTTGGAACTTAGGATGGGGGAGACCAGATTTGGAACTCCTCAAATAGTTTCATCTCCAGAGCATCATCACTATTCAATCTCTCTCAAGTTCCCTGGAAAAGACCTACTCACAGGACATTGTCATTACTTGACTTAATTCAGAGTTCAGAAATCCTGTCCCCAGGGCATTTGTTGAAAATAATGAGCAGCAATTGTTTCACATAGCAGATGCCAACAATACCAGTTGGGGCAAACAAGAAGCTGGACAAAACCCCCAAACTTGAAAGATCTGCTGAATGAGATGTCTACAGGGGTCTTTAAAACACTCTGACATATTACTGGGGATTTAGAAGTCCAATAATAAATAAGAAAAACAGTAAACAAAGGCTAAGGCAGAATTCTTAGCTTTAGTGTTGCTAGAGTTCCCCAACACAGACAAAACCCCCTGAAAAAGATGGGAGACTTAACAGTTCAAGGCATCTAAGAAAATCTCTAACCAATCTTTGGATGACCACTAAGCTAACTGAGCAGAGACTTCAGTGGCTGCATACAACAGGGAATACAGACTTTGCTGAATTAGCCCCAGAAAGTCACAAAACGAACAAAACAGCAGCAACCACCACCACCAACAGCAACAACAACAAGTCCTGGGGAGAGGGACCTAATTTCCAGGGCTGCCACACTGTTGTTGTTCTTGTGTGCCATGCAGTCAGACTTATGGAGATCTCATGCACTACAGAGTAGAACTGCTACATAGGGTTTTCTTGGATGTAATCTTTATAGAAGCATATTGCCAGGCTTTTTCTTCTGTGGTACCACCAGGTGGGTTGGAACTGCCAACCTTTTCGTTACCACCTGAGCACGAATCTTTCAACAAAAATTATGAAACACGCAAAGAGAAAAATATGGCCTATACATAGGTTAAAAAAAAAAGTCAATAGAAATTATGCCTGAGTTGGATCAAATGTTGGAATTACTAGACAAAAACTTTAAATTGTCTGTTATAAACATGTTCAAAAACTAAAGGAAATTCTATCTAAAGAATTAAAGGAAAATATGAGATTTTTTTTAAAAGGAACCAAATAAATATTCTGGAGTTGAAAAGTACACTAACTGAAATTTAAAAAAAAATTCACTAGGGGGAATCAAAAGCATATTTGAGCTTGCAGGAAAAAAGGATCAGAAAATTTGAAGATAGGGCAATTAAGATTATACACTTTGTGGAACAGAAAGAATGAAATATGAAGACCAATGAGCAGAGCCTTAGGGACCTGTGGGGCACCATCAGGCATACCGAAAATGTGCTTAGAAGAAGTGAGAGAAAGGGGCAGAAAGACTATTTGAAGAAATCACAGCCTAAAGTTCTCCAGTTTGGCTAAAAAAAAAAAATTAATCTATACATCCAAGACACTTAATGAATTCCGAATAGAATAAAGGTAAGGAGATCCATACTCACTTAACCTGTCAAAATCCAAAGACAATCTTCAAAACAGCAAGAGAAAAATGACTTAGCCTGTGAAAGGAATCTTCAATAATAGTAACAGCTGACTTCTCATCAGAAACCAGGGAGATAAAAAAAAACAGTGGGATATAGATAAATCTACACTAAAAAAAGAGGCAAAAATGATTATCAAAAAAAAAGAAAGAAACAACGTCAAGAAATTAGTAATGTATACATATTAGAAAAAATTAAATGGGAGCTTGGATGTTTCTATTAAATATTGAAGAAAAAAAAAGTAATTCAAAGTAAAACATGTTGCATTTTGCTGGTTCAGAGTAATTCATCTAAAGGTGGAATTTGGCAAGAGGGTTCTCTGTCTCAGTTTGGCCTGAAATCTGATGAGATGATTAAATAGAGAAAAAGTAGAAAAATAAAATTCGCCAACACAACTAAACAAAAAAGTCACCTCTACTAAACTCATTTTTTCTTGTTTGAAAAATCTTTTTTTTTCAATCTTTTAATTGTATTCTAAGGAAGTTTAGGCCAAAATAGTTATTCACACATAAGGCTTTTATTTCAGGAGATTTTAATCAACTGATCCTGAGAAGACATTCAGTAATATTTAATAAGGTCTCATTCCTATAAATAGATTTTAAAGAAGCAGACACGCCATACCGTATGCCATAATAGAAGATGGAACAGTCATTGAAAGACTGTTTTCAAATTGTAGTTTTGAAGACAAAGTATAATGAAGTCCTAATAACATAATAACCTAAAGATAAGACGGAGTAGGCTGAATAATATGCTTTTATGATTTATCCCTTGGTTAATAGTAAGTAACCTAGTTTGTACGATTGATGAACAGGCTATCTTTCCAGTTCACAGAATGCAATTTTCAAGATTTTGTTTGTTATGTACACACATCACAAGCTTTAAGATATTCTAAATTTTTACAAAATTTAATTTTTTTAATTTAATTTATCTTTTGCAGTCTGTTCGTATTATTCTTTAAACATGGGATAGGTAGTCTCTTTAAGAAAAATTCTTGTCATTTACTATTGATGTCTGAACTTACTAATGGTTTTCTCTCAATATCCTACTTAGATCAAGTTAAGTAGCATTATCTGTGCCAGAAACCCTCCACCAGGGATGTTTTCTATATCTGTAGCTAAGCAGCAATAAAGCTGTTAATGCTGAACATGTCGTATATTTTCAGCCAGTGGTGGTCAAATGACATGCAGTTTATTCTAAGGCTATGTATCAGCTCTTCTTTCTCACCATTAATCCCCTGGCAGTTCCAAAACTCAATTGTTGCTTTATAAATAACTGAAAAGTCAACATTCATGAAACCATGCAGCTGTTTCAGATTGCAGTTGGTCATGTTTATTGGCCCATCTTTTGCCTTGAATATTTGTTCCTTCCCTAAACTCTCATGGAAAAAATTAATAACAGACACACTTACGTTTGGTAATGGCAAAAATAAATTGAATGTGCTTGATTCACTTCTCCCTTTCCTCCCCCTAAATGGAAAAAAATCACTCAGGCAGTATTTAAGTTTAAGCTTCAAACTATTAGTTGGAAAAATATTTGTCAACATTTAATGAAAGTTCTGTGGCTTTCTGACATAAGGCAATTTTTAAACTTTGCGTTTAAAATTTCCTCTTCTATAAAATGGAGGTGCTAATAATAACCTTTTGCAGAAAATTGGACAAAATAAATTAGAAACTTCTAAAAATATTTTCTGTTATTTTTATGGCTATCTTTTTGAGCCCAGATCCTCTAGCAAACAGAGCCCGAGACCAAAGCTCCTCTGCTATTTTTTATTAGAGAATACAATTCCAGGGAAGTAGGAGGAAAGAAAAAGGGAACTAGCAGGAAAGAAGGGAGAACAATACACACGGGATTACAAAGCCTACCACTGCGTGGTACCAAGCAAACTGCACAATTTTGTGACAATATTTCAAGAGACCTGATGAATCTTTGCATCTTAGGACAGTCCATTTGGGGGAAAAGAATAGAGAAAAATTTATCTACTAGTTCCCAGCTCCTAAAGGTCAAAGGTACACCCCGAGGGGCATTAACTTCCCCACACGTCTAGGTGGAGCTTGCTTGGGCTCTGAGCAGACCCCTGGTAACTCACACCTCAGAAGCAACAGAAAAGCCCTGGGGCAGGAGGCAAGAGGGCCCCAGCACTGGCTGTGGAAAGAGAAACACTATCAGAGGGACCATCATAAAGTCAGTCAGAGCTCATGCACAGCTGGCCACTACAACCTCAGCAAGGGCCTCAGACACAGATGAGGCTGACAGGGAAGGAGGTGGAGTGCAGAAGTGTCTGATTCACCATCCTTTACACAAAACTTCTGTATAGAAACTGGGCGGTATATTCATTTTCAAGCAATGGATAGGAAGACTTTTGAACGAATATATTATTGTTCTGCTCTTAGGAAAAAGTCAGCATACAAAGGCTTGACTATAATCACCTCGAAATGACCAGGGAAACCAGATTTTTTTTTTAGGACATTGTAACTCAGCACAACCATTGGCTTTCATTATAAATCTTTATTTTTATTATAATTCTTAGTAATTAGCTCACCTATCACAAAGAACAAATTCACCAATGGTAAAATAATATAGAATTTGAATGATCTAAGAGACTTGTCTTTTTTGTGAAAGCTACAATTAAAATAAATAGGTTTTTTATCTCCAGCTCTTTGCACATTTCATTAAAATACTTGGTCTTCTAGAGCCACCTTTTGAAATTTTCAGTTCTTTTACTTTATCATTTCTTCCTTTTGCTTTAGCTGCTCGACATTTATAAGCGAGTTTCAGAGTCTCGTCTGACATCCATCTTGGTCTTTTCTTTCTTTCCTGTCTTTTCAGTGATCTCTTGCTTTCTTCATGGATGATGCATTTGATGTCATTCCACAACTCATCCAGTCTTCAGTCACTAGTGTTCAATGCGTAAAATCTATTCTTGAGATGGCCTTTAAATTCAGGTGGGATATACTCAAGGTCATATTTTGGCTCTCGTGGACTTCCTCTGATTTTCCTCAGTTTCAGCTTGAACTTGCATATGAGCAATTGATGGTCCGTTCCACAGTCAGCCCCTGGCCTTGTTCTGACTGATGATATTGAGCTTTTCCATCGTCTCTTTCCACAGATGTAGTCAGTTTGATTCCTGTGTGTTCCATCTGGCGAGGTCCATATGTATAGTCGCCATTTATGTTGGTGAAAGAAGGTATTTGCAATGAAGAAGTCGTTGGTCTTGCAAAATTCTATCATTCGATCTCTGGCATTGTTTCTATCACCAAGGCCATATTTTCCAACTACGAATCCTTCTTCTTTGTTTCCAACTTTTGCATTACACTCACCAGTAATTTTCAATGCATTTTGATTGCATGTTCAATCAGTTTCAGAGTGCAGAAGTTGACAAACACTTCTGTTTCTTCTTCTTTGGCCTTAGTGGTTGGTGCATAAATTTGAATGATAGTTGTATTTACTGGTCTTCCTTGTAGGCATATGAATATTATCCTATCACTGACAGCATTGTACTTCAGGATAGATCTTGAAATGTTCTTTTGAAGATGAATGAAACACCATTCCTCTTCAAGTTGTCATTCCCAGCATAGTAGAGTATCTGATTGTCTGATTCAAAATGGCCCATACCAGTCCACTTCAGCTCACTAATGCCTAGGATATCAATGTTTATGTGTTCCATTTCATTTTTGATGATTTCCAATTTTCCTAGATTCATACTTCATACATTCCTTTCACCATACCTATTCAACGTGTATGGTGAGCAAATAATCCAAGAACCTGGACTATATGGAGAAGAATGGGACATCAGGATTGGAGGAAGACTCATTAACAACCTGTGTTATGTAGATGACACAACCTTGCTTGATGAAAGTGAAAAAGACTTGAAGCACTTACTAAAGAAGATCAAAGACCACAGCCTTCAGTATGGATTGCACCTCAACATAAAGAAAACAAAAATCCTCACACCTGGACCAATGAGCAACATAATTATAAATGGAGAAAAGATTAAAGTTGTCAAGGATTTCATTTTACTTGTACCCACAATCAACAGCCATGGAAGCAGCAGTCAAGAAATCAAATGACACATTGCATTGGGTAAATCTGCTGCAAAGGACCTCTTGAAAGTGTTGAAAAGATGTCACCTTGAAGACTAAGGTGTGCCTGACCCACGCCATGGTGTTTTCAATCACATCATATGCATGCAAAACCTAGACAGTGAATAAGGAAGACTGAAGAAAAATTTATGCCTTTGAATTATGGTATTGGCAAAGAATATTGAATATACAATGGACTGCCGAAAGAATGAACAAATCTGTCTTGGAAGAACTACAACCAGAATGCTCCTTAGAAGCAAGGATGGACATCTTACATACTTTGGACATGCAGTCAGGAGGGATCAGTCCCTGGAGAAGGACATCATGCTCAGTAAAGTACAGGGTTAACAGAAAAGAGGAAGACCCTCAAGGAGGTGGATTGACACAGTGGCTGCAACAATGAGCTCAAGCATAACAACTGTGAGGATGGCACTGGACCAGGCAGTGTTTCATTCTGTTGTGCATGGGGTCACTGAGTCAGAACTGACTCGATGGCACCTAACAACAACAACAACAATTAAAATATTTCTGCATGCCAACAATTTTGAGTTTTCTCTATACTGTAAAATTTTCTTCCCTTAAAAGTAAGACCTGTGAAAAATAGGAAAAATTACTAAAATCCTTAAAGCATTGTTTTCTTGTCAAGTTTTCAGTTAAGTAAATTTTAGATATTCATTCTTTCCTAAAATCATTACATTTCAAAATCACCAAATGTACCCCTACAGATTTATTTGAGCCTAAATATAGTGCCATAACCTTAAATTGAATAAATTTAATTATTTTTGCCAGATGTTCCTGTGGCTGCTTTCCAGTCACTCGTGTAGTCAGTTCAACAATTCGTAGGACTGATACCACTAGTTGTAATTTTGAAATCTATTTTTTTCAAGCCATATGGCTGATTAAGGCTCCTAGAACCCTCCAGGCACAAACTTCTTCAAATATAACCTTTAAAATGAATGGAAAATCTGAAGAAAATGAGGGAAATCTGTAGAGTTGAGGAATAAGAAAGATTAGGTACTAAGGAGGAATTTTAGCGCTAATGCTTCCTCTCAACTTGAAGACAACTGTGGATCTGAGAGCCTAGAGTTTGATGCCAACGCAATGCAGAGAATCAGATTAGTGACCAAATCACATACCACCAGGACCCAGAAAGGTTTACACGTGGTAGGAGAGGGGGAGCCAGGGGTAGGAGGATTGACTAATATAAATATATTGGTCACAAAGATGTATATATATACATATACATATATATAGTCTTAGCCATGGCTTTGGGTAAAAGTTTAAAAAACTCCTCCCTTGAGATTTTGTAAATACAAACTAAATATCATATTTAGGGATTTGGAGTCACATATCACACTAACTATAGGGTCCAAAAACCTGCAAAGAGTTTGCTTAGATCTGTGGTTCTCTCAAGTACCTGCAGAAACATATCCTGTGCTCAAGTTCCAAAGAGCTCACAAAACACGTAAGGAAACAAGTTTCTATAAGCAAGAGTCTGCAGAAACAACAAACAGCATCACCAGATGCGCAAGGGTTTTGGCTTATCAGATGCAATATTTAAAACAAGGAAAGATGGTATGCTTAAATGAAGAAGAAATTTTAAAAAATGAATAATGAGCAAGAGACTATCAATGCTAGCCACTCATATTTGAAAAAGAACCAAAAGTACCTTCTAAAAAGAAAAAACCACTGACACCCAGTCTATTCTAACTTGTGGTGACCCCATGGGGCAGAGTAGAACGGTCCATAGGGTTTCCAAGGCTGTAATCTTTCCGGAAACAGATTGCCACATCTTTTGCCTGCAGAGTGGCTGGTGGGTTCAAACCGCTGACCTTTGGGTTAGCAGCTAAGCCCTTAACCATTGTGCCATCATTGCTCCATAAATAACTTTTAAATGCGGAAAAATTTAATGAATAATATTAAAAATTAAATGGAGGTGTTAACTAGCAGAATAGACTCAACTAACAAAAAAAAATATGAAATAGATCTGAACAAATTACGCAGAACGTAGCATAAGGAAGACAGATATGGAAAACAGAAGACAGGATAGAGTGAGGAGGTCCAATGTATGTCTAATTAGATCTACACAAGAAGTCAATTTTGAAATAGTATTTTTCTTCATATAAATATAACTTTGTTCCAAGATTAAAATACAATAATCATTCTGTTAATCATTAGAAGTTAGAAAAACCTGGTAAGTTATATCTGATCTTATTACTCAAAACATGTTTTATTTTCAAAAACAAAATAAAGCTTTTCACAACACCTATTTGAACCAATTTTCAGTTCTCTGTGTTTGTGTGTGTATCTTGATATATCTATGTGTGTATCTACATATAACCCAAAACCAAACCCACTGCCATCCAGTCGATTCCGACTCATAGTGACCCTATAGGACAGAGTAGAACTGCCCCCATAGAGTTTCCAAGGAGCGCCTGGTAGATTCAAACTGCCATCCTTTTGGTTGGCAGCCGTAGCACTTAACCACTACACCACCAGGGTTTCCAGCATGTACGTATGTACATAGGCAATTTCTTGTGGCTTAGCCTATATATACATACTGGATTTTTCAAGTATGAGTGAGTGTATTTTATGCTACAGGTTTTCCATATGAAGAAGAAAAACTCCTTTTCCTCTCAGGATTCCCAGAATTCTGTCTCACATCCAGTAACATATAGGATGGTGACATTTTTTCAGGATTATGTAACCCCCACACAGACTATATAGTTCAGCTCTTCTCAGGATAATCAGGAAGAACACAGAACTGGCACTTGCCTACATCTCTCCTTTTTCCTCCCTAACATGGTCCCAGGGTGATGCAAATGGTTTGCACTTGACTACTAATCCAAAGGTTGGCAGTTCGAACCTGCCAGCAGTTCTGTGGAAGAAAGGCCTGGTGATCTGCTTCTATAAAACCCTATGATGCAGTTATACTCTGTAACCCATGGGGTTGCTATTAGTCAGAATCAACTTGATGGCAATGGGTTTGGTTTTGGTCCTCCTCAACAGCCAAGTGTCTAGACCTAAGGCTCTTATTTCTCAAAAAATTGCTTTGCATGAAAAATTGTTTTGCAAAAAATAGCTATGCCTCCCTTGACATTTATTTTGGCTCACCAGTTATTACTAACACCTGATGTTAAACTTGTCTAACATGAAGATTAGAGACTGGCTTAAAATATCAGCTTTTCTGTTTTCCAGTTTCATAGCTCACACACACACACACACACACAAACAGACACACAAAACCAGTTGATGTAGAGTTGATCCTGACTCATGGAGACCCCATGTATGTCAGAAGAGAACTGTGCTCCCCAGGGTTTTCATCGGCTGACTTTTTAGAAGTAGATCAACAGGACTTTTTTCAAGGCAACTCTCATGTAAAACAAATCTGTCTCAGAACTAAAATAATGTGAGCAACCCAAAGAAAAATTATTCCATGTGTACACATACATCAGAGAAATCACTGCTTTCATCATGCGACCCTACTGCTCAGACACTTTCATAGACTCTTCATGGTTTGCATGATACAGTCTAAATGTGCTTGCTCCGTGTTTTGAATCTTCTGAAACCTGCCTCAAGCCATCATTGCTGATCTTATATCTCAGTAACTTTAGATTCAACCACCTGGCAATCAGAGTTATCACCTCCAAAACAAATTTGATCTTTAGCCTCCTCCAGTAAAAAATTGTTTCGTCCCCAGGAAAAAGCTCCCCGCCACCAATAAAATAAAATAAAACGCACTGCTGTCAAGTGGATTCCAACTCATAGTGACCCCTTTATGGAAGCAGACTGCCATGTTTTCTTCCTGTGGAACTGCTGGTGGTTTGGAACCTCGGACCTTTCCATTAGCAGTCAAGGGCTTTAACTGCTGTGCCACCTGGCTCCCTAAATGTTTCAAAAAAGGCTCCATTCCTCTGTCTTTACCCCAGGAAGGCCCAATTTCCCAGCTACACCCAGTTGCTTCAGAACCCCATGCCTTTGCCATGCTGTTCCTTTGCCTATAAGCGGTTCTCACCCACCTTATGAACACCTACTCCTTGTTTTCAAGTGTCAACTTCTCAGTGAAGCTCTTTCTGATGTCCTCAGGCACTTTAATGCTTTTCCCTTTAAGCTCTCATAATACTTTGTTCATACCTCTGCCTGTCTCTGTTCCACTAGACCGTAAATTCCCTTCTGGCAGGGGCCGTGCCATCTGAGTACACTGATGTCTGCAACTTCAGTGGTACTATGTATTTCTGAGTAAAAGGCAAATAAAGCAAGTGAGTTAAATAAGGGAAATAATGCTGGAACACTAATATCTTACTGCATAACAAAGCAGAAAAATTGTAAACGGTGGTTTTCCAGTTCAAAATGTGTCTCCCTTATGATACCAGTCTTTGAAGAATAGTATCTATGTTACTATAATGATGCCAGAATTCAAAGGGTGACCACAGCTGACTATAGAGACTACAGCTGTACATTTACAAGGCTGATTATTCTCCTGACTCACGTTTGATTTATGTGACTTGTGGCACTCTATAAGGGATGCAAAAAGAGATCCACTTAGCTGTAAACAACACTCATTACAGGACAACTGCCAGCCAGACCAATGCAGAAGGCCCTGGGGAACACTAAATGAAATAGTGGATTTTGTTACTTGTAAGCACAAATTATTTTCTAACTATAAGATGAAATTGCAGGTTTGCATTCCTAGTGAACGTATGATTAATTTCCAATATCAGAGAAAATTATATATGAATTAAACTTTAAAACAAATTCAAAGAAAAAAATACATGACTTCAAGAATAATATTGCATAGTGTTAACAATTTTCTACACTTCTTTTGGATAGTAAAAAGAGCTCTCCATCTACCCACTTCTAAGTATCAAATTCTATTTTTAAATGAAAAGCATTGCCACACTTAGCCTTTCTTTTTTTCCTCAGATGTTTTAAACCATTTAGAAATTATAAAATATGAAAGGCTTCTGTTAATAGCCAGGGATTCCTGCCATTAACAAATGCCAAAAGAAAAATGAAACACCTAAAATGATAAGGTATTGTGTCTAAACTGAATTACCCCTTACTTTTTTAATTGGAAAACATTCATGTATTAATATTCAACAGTAAGCCAGGATTTACAGACACATAATGTGTTTTTTAGTAGGACATATAACATGTCTAATTTTAATGTAAATTTTGTGATAATTTTACTGTGTTGCTCTGAAATGCTCTATCTGATTAGTCTCAGAGGAGTTTAAAAAAATCTTTATCAGTGACCACATCCATAAGGCACTAATAACAGAGCTCCTTAAAATAATTACATTCTCTGAAATCATTGCTGTAGCTGGCTGGTAGATTTTCATGTTTAATAACCACATGTAATATCTTTTTTTTTTTTAATGCAGTTCAACTTGGGTATCCATTGTTTTCTCCATTCTAAAAGAACATCTACTAAATGACCCCTTTTCTTGCTCTCCCTGACTGATGGAAGGAAAAGTTTTTGTTTGTTTTTCCTGTCTTCTTAAAGAAAGGTCTATTTTGACAGTACTTTTTTCTCTGCAGGGAATTTTTAAATATCCAGGTAACAAGAACTCTCAGAATGAATAGTACACTGAATATGAAAGTAAAGAATGACATTCAAGTCAGCTTTTTCTCTATTTCACATTCAGGGGGCTGAGCCTATTAATGAGCAGATTTGGTCTAATCACGTTTCCCTGGTATCACAGTCACATATAGTAAAATGCTATTATCTGTTTAATATGATAAACTCATTCTTTACCACAGCTTTATCCATCACTTGATTCCACCCTTTTACCTTAACTCTAAACTTGTAATGTCAAACACTTCTGGATGAACGCCACATTCAACTCCACAATCTGAGACTAAACACTTTATCTCCCTCGCCCAGCAAGTAGCTTCCCTTCCAACATTGCCTGCTTTCCATTGACACTACCTGTTAGTTACCCAGGCTCAAGAAACTGAGAGGCAGACTTAGCCACCCCTTCATTTCATGTTTCTAGAAAGGCTCCAAGTAAAAGTTTTCTTCAAAAATTTTATTTTATTTTATTATTTTGTTGTTGAGAATATACACAGGAAAACATACACCAGTTCAACAGTTTCTACATGCCCAATTCAGTGACATTGATTACATTCTTCAAGTTGTGCAACCATTCTCACCTTCTGTTTTTGAGTTGTTCCTCTTGCATTAACAAACTCACTGCCTGTAAGTTTCCTATCTAATCTTTTGAGTTGTTGCTGTCAATTTGATCCCATATAGATAGTTCTTAAAAGAGCATAATGCTCAAGGCAGACATGTTTTACTAGCTAAGCTAAACTATTGTTTGGTTTTAAGAAGACTTCAGGGGATATTTTTGTTTTAAAGATAATCTCAAGGGAATAGTTCCAGGGGTTCAATTTCCCCCAAAAGTAGAGTCAGCAGCCAAGGCTTATGTACAGGTAATTTTTTTAAATTTGGAAATATAATCCCAGGGAACAAGCTTGAGTGACAGTGTTTTGAACAAGGAAGGAGGAAAAGCCAAATTTTAAAATATTATCGATGGGCCACCACAAGAGCAGCGCTTGCTTTGTGTCTCACAGGATCTTCTAAGGAGCCTTATGAAATATGTTTGAGAACTGATGGCCAAGAGACCTTTACAGGGGAGCATTTATATACTCATCTCCATCCCCATTACTTAAGGTTGGACCCATGGGTCTTAACTTCTCTGCACTTACGGTTGTGTGTGCATGAGGCCAATTATATTCCCACGGGTATATCACACCATGGCACCAGAGAAACCCATGGAAGGAAGCAGGAGTTATATGGTCTCAGCCCCAGGTGAGGTGATGAAAGGCGTAACCAGGGTGAAGCCAGATGAAGCACTTATTGGAACTGGTCAGCACAGCAGTGATTGGAGTAAGAGATGGGCTGAGAGGATATGAAGTGGTCGATACAACCCACCCCTTGGACCACTCAGAGCCATCATGCTCTCCATTAAGTGCTTTCTGCCACAGAGTCCCCTTCAAGGCAGTGATCAGCCATAATTTCCAACAATGCTTAATACCACGGGATATTAGAGCAAGCTACAGTCCTCACTGTTGCAGCTCATCTCAGGTCATAATTGATATTTATCATCTCCCTTCTCTACTGTTCTTTCTAGATTCCCTCACCCTTAGCCAACACTTCGTCTAGCTTAAATTCCTTTTCCACTGGGTGACCCAGATTTTCATACCAGAGATATTGGACGCCTCAGATGCCTCGTCCTTTTTGGGCTAAACTTGCTATAATTGCCTGTTCACATTATCTGTAGGGCAGATGCCAGTTTGCAAGGGGTTGAGAAGTGTGTAGAAACTAAGTAAATTCAAACAATAGGTTTAAACTATTTCAGTAAGTTGGCACTTGAAGACAAAGAGTAAAGGGATGATGGTTTGAAAGGAAAGAAGATATACAGCAAAGCTAGAGTTGTAATTGTGATAGTTGTTTAAGATGGGGATAGTATGAATATGTTTTAGATGATTGAGAGAAATCAAAGATATAATGAAGTACAAAGAGCTTCTTCTTCCTGCAAAAGCCTTTATGCTTTAATTTCAATGTGAATAATTAAAAAAATCTTCCCCCAGCCCTCTTTTGAAATAGAATCTTTGGCCTCTTGTATTGGCTAATTTTATGACCAACATCTTAATTTTATTTTCCTATTGCTGGTGTCTTAGTGCAATAAGATTTGAGAAACTATTACATTTTTAGACTACGGCACGAAGGAAGGAAGGAATATTTCTACCATTAGGTTGCTCAAATTAAAACTGTCCAGATTTGAATTACTAGTGCTTTTGAAGAGATAACAACCTGTTTCACTTTGTTCTCTCTTAGTATATGACAGCAGTGTAGGATTAAAGATTATACACACTGGCGATGAAAGGCCTGGTGTCGTAAAACGGGATATTCTGGTGTGTCTGAAAAGATTGATTAACCAGTGAACCAAGACAAGTGTATGGTTGTTTCAAAATAATCAGGCCTTTGGGACTACTTAAGTTTATAAATAGAAGCAGGTGTCTAATTCCTCATGAATGTGTTTACCATTTTACCATTGAGAACACAGATTACCAATATGTCTGTATGTGTGTGTTTCTAGAAAGTCCTATATTCTATAGAAATTCATTTCCTTGGTTTCTTTTTACAGGTAGGATGCCTCTTTAAAAGTGTTCTCATAGAAATGTGTCTGAATATATATGAACTGTGCACGTGCAAATGTGTGTGTGAATTTATACATAAATACACAGGTTTATATATGTAAATGGATGTATTTGGGTGTATATAGGTATATAAGTGTTTGTATGTGGAAGCTGAGGTTTAACAATAGATTCTCCATTCATTTGAGTCTCACTGTGATTTTAAAAATATTTTAAAATGTGAGAGAATAATTGTTGGATTTGCATGATTGATTTTGAGAAATACATACATATCCTAAGTAGTTCTACAAATGCTTTCAATGATACTGAATAACTTTTTTTTAATTGAATTTGCTAGAAAGAAATTGTTTTGAGTCAGCACTCTTTTTACACGAAACAGCTAACTGTAAAACATTTGCATCTAACATATTATCCTTAACAAGCTATGATGTAATGTACAATTAGGGAAAGCCAAAAAGAAACTCTTCATTAAACAAAGAATCCAGAAACTGAAAATCATAAGAACCAGGTCAGGTATCTGCAGGCCTATTCCCTATTAAGATTTTTATCTGACACAGGCTTCCACAGTGTATGGAATTTTATGACTCCACAGAGGAAGTGAGTAAAATGGAAGTCAAGAAGAATTTTTACTAGGCCATTTACTCCTCTTAACAGAGTCTTTCCCTGCGAGCATTTATAATTAAGTGGACTTAATCCTTTGCCATCCCAGGGGAAGTCTATCAAAAGAAATTGAAATTGTAGAAGGACCACACATAATATAAACCAAAAAAGCCAAACCCGTTGCCATAGAGTCGATTCCGACTCATGATGACCCTATAGGAAAGAGTAGAGCTGCCCCATAGAGTTCCCAAGGAGCACCTGGTGGATTGAAACTGCAGACCTTTTGGTTAGCAGCTGTAGCTCTTATGCCACCAGGGTTTCCACACATAATATAGACAAGGTATTTTTAGAAACTGCTCTCCCAGAAAGTGACTGAGTTCTCTGGCTAATGTAGTCAAGGCAACCTGAAGGAGCGTCACCATTTTTGGATATCCAGGAGCTTGACTGTTGCATGAGCTATTGGACGTTTTGTCTTTGCTTCTAATGCATCATTAAATTCTAAGACCAATATTTGTCCTCAAGAGAAAGGTATTAAGGTACACTGAAATAATAATAATTTGTCACTAGCCTATCATAAAAATTTGTGACTCAAAGATTATATTTCTTTCTAATTTGATTTGCTTTCCTTAAGCAGCAAGATCTAAGCAACAGATAATATTTATGTCTCCAACAACTGTGTTTTACTTACACAAAGGAAGAACAGAAACAAGCCTTCATTAAACAACTATGTGCCAGTCAGTAAAATATGCTTTCACATGTGTTATCTACTGCTTGAAACAACTCTAAAAAATTAATGTCATTATCCCCATTTTACAGGTAATAAAATAGAGAAGTTAGGTTCAAAGCCAGATCTTTCTGAACCAAAAGCCCCTACCGGCTCAATTACGCCTGCGCTGGCTGACAGGGAGAATGAATTATTTCAGTTAGATTGTTTTGAATTTGCCTCAGTTATCCAATGTTCCTCAAAGCAGCCAAACTTCAATGAGCTTGGATTTCAGAACCTCATTAACCTCTGGCTAAGTCAGAAAACGGCTATGCATGACCCTCAATGCAGTCCCTTAATACTTCAGTGAGCTTGGATTTCACAACCTCATTAACCTCTGGCTAAGTCAGAAAACGGCTATGCATGACCCTCAATGCAGTCCCTTAATAAGGAAGGTCAAATGGCCAACAGAGGATAGGATTTGTAGCTTTGATCTAGTTTATTCGTCTGTCAATGAAAGTTCACTGAGCATCTATGTGCCATGCACTATTTTAGGGGCTGGAAACAAAACACACAAAGTTCCTGCCCTCACAAATCTTACATTCTATTGTGGGGGGGGTGGGGGGAGGCTGGGAGAGTTGAATGCAGATAATATACAAATGAAACTCTGAATACAAATCGACAAATATAACCAGAAAGATAACGTGTTTGAAAACTTAAATCCTTCTGAAGTAGGCCTTGGAGAAGTTGGGAATATGTACTATTATAGCCATGGAATACCAGTCCTGACTCCCTCCACCCCACCCCCCGCCCGCAAGCCCTGTCCTTAGTTACCCAGAAGAATGTAGGGGGAGCAAGCTGTTGTTGTTCTGTGCCCTCAAGTCAATTTTAGACTCATAGTGACCCCATGTGACAGAGTAGAAATTCCCCATAGAGTTTTCTAGGTTTTTTTTAGTCTTTACAGCAGAGGTCTTCTTCCCATGTCTATTTTTACTTTCTCTTATTACTTCAGGAAACCCTGGTGGTGTAGTGGTTAAGTGCTAGGGCTGCTAACCAAAGGGTTGGCGGTTCAAATCTGCCAGGGGCTCCTTGGAAACTCTTTGGGGCAGTTCTACTCTGTTCTGTAGAGTCGCTGTGAGTCAGAATCGACTTGACGGCACTGGGCTGGGCTTGGGGCTTATTACTTCTGGCTTTTGATGGCCTGGTACAATGCAGAAAACTTACAGAGATGGTTCCAATTCCAAAGCTGCTATTTATAATACACTAGCTACAGCTGTGTATCTTCAGAAAAATTACTCTCTGAATCTTGGTTTCCTAAGTGCTTCATCTTTACTATAGGAACAAGAATACCTCCCACAGAGTATTATGAGGATTAAGATGAAATGATATGTAAATTACTTGTCACATCAGTAGGCGTTTAATTAGTTAAATCCCTGGGATATTTGCTCTCATTCAATACTGTATCAATGCAATTCTTTGCTGAAACTTTTAAAAAAATTACGTGCCTGCTTCAAAGTAGGTCCTCAATAAATACTTGTGGATTGGACGTTCACATTTTATATTTTCAATTTAATACTCTTAATGAAAGTAACTGTGTCAACTTAGTAGTTACCGTGTTTTAGGTATATTGAATTATTATTGTACCACTAGTGTATTCATTCAGGATGGAAATCTAATCTTTTAGGTTTGGCTGAACCCTAGAAAAGCTTTCTAACCATTAGAGCTGCCGAACAGTGGAATGGATTGTTCAGGGGAAACATCCAAATTTCTGCAAATGTTGACAAAGAGGCTGGACAGCCATCCATCAGGAAGGTGGCAGAGAGGATTTCTAAATTAGGTGGCAGTTCCCCATTGTGACTTCCAAGGTCTTTTCTCACTCAATGATCTCATGATTCTAAACAGTATGTAGTGTTTCATCTAAAAGCAAGTAAGAAATAGTGACCTTTGATTTCACATTGCATTTGGAAATTCTTTCAGCATTACTCCATCCCAAATTTTGGGGGGGGGATTCTTTGAGCACTATTCCACCTAGAAATTTTTTGAGTATTACACCATCCCAAATTTTCTTCATGGGTAGTAATAACATCTCACAGTAAGCCAGGCACTAAGATACAAGCCTTATTTGATCGGTGATGATTTCCACCTTGTTCACTGAAGCATCCCCAGAATCTAGCACGATGTGTTACATGTAGTGTGTATCAGTCAGAATAGCCTCGTTAATGGTGCAAAAACAAACAACCCTAAAATTTTAGTGTCTTAAAGCAATCAAGGTTTATTTTTCGATCATGCAACATGCCTAAGCCAACTGGGGTTTCTTCCCATCTTCCTGTCGCAGTCATTCAGGGACATAGGCCAAGGGAACTGCCAGCGTCCCAAACATTGCCAGTCATTATGCCGGAGGGAAAGAGAAAACTCTCCAGGGTATTAAACAAGAGTTAAATGACTCCCTAAGGTTTTAATCAAGAATTAAATACTCCAGCCCAGAAGTGCCAAAGATACTTCTATTTACAACTAGCGGCCCAAAACTGTCCATATCCACCTGTCCATATGCAACAACAAGGGACCAAAGGAAGAACCAGAAATACAGACAGAAATTAATAAATACCTGAGGAAAAGATGACCGAATCACAATGAAGAGTAGTTGTGATAAAAATAAAAGCAATTTCTCTTTGTCTATGAAATGTATGTGTTCATATGATGTGTGTAGAGTATATACATTAGGCTGATGATAAAATGAGTTTGCATTGCTTCAGCTCACATCATCTACTCATAAAACCCATAGCTTGGTAAAATTCAACCCAACAAAACAAAACAAAACCCACTACCAAAGGAAACCCTGAAGGGAAAGTGGTGGCAAAGTGGTAAAGTGGTAAAGCACTCGGCTGCTAACCGATCTGGAAATTCAAACCCACCAACCTCTCTGAGAGAGAAGTGGCAGTCAGCTTCCATAAAGATTAAACTCAAACCAGATCCACTGCTTTCGAGTCATTCCAACTCATAGTGACCCTCTAAGACAAAGTAGAACTTCCCCACAGTGTTTCCAAGGTTGTAATCTTTAGTAGACTTCCAAGTCTTTTCTCCTACTGAGCAGCTAGTGGGTTCAAACTCCTGACTTTCTGCTTAGCAGCTGAGCCCTTTAACCACTGTGCAATCAGGGCTCCCATGAAGATTACAGCCTTGAAAACCCTACGGGGCAGTTCTCCTCTTTCCTATAGGGTCACTATGAGTGAAAATTCAACCAGTGATAACAAATTCGCTATGCACAACGTATGAAATAGATATACTACAGGAAATTACTGAGAATTCACTATATATTAAAATTGATTCTTCAAATGCTTTATATTTTATAGGTCAGATTTCATTAAACTGGTTCACATGGCTGTTTTCTTTGCAGTGCTTTGCAAATCTTGAAAAGATTTGGACATGTTCTACAGAGTTAATTAAAAAACAAGTTCTAGTGCACATTTTATTCTCCTTGCTTACTATAATTTCATACTTTGCCTGAACATTCAATTTCCTATATTTAATTAAAAATTAATTAAAATTCATTAGAGTATAAATTGCATCTCATCATTTTATTGAATACTAACTATAGGTCATGCCACTTAAACACAGAAATGGTCTAGCATTTTATTTCAATATGAAGTAGAGGAATTCTTAGGATTATTTTTGTGACCAGATGGGTATTTGGTATTTGTTTGTCTGAATTCTGTCTTTAATTTAGGACATAAAAGGTACCTTTGGGATTTAAATTAGAAGGTTTAGCCAGAGGGATAAGAAAACCCAATAGGAAGTCTTCTTTGAGATGTAAGATTTTGTGAAATTTTGCTTGCCTCTACTTACTGGGACTATAGAGACCCTACAAGACAGAGTAAAACTGTCCCCTAGGGTTTTCTTGACTGTAATCGTGGAAACAGATCACCAGATTTTTCTCCTATGGAGTTGCTGGGTGGGTTCAAACCACCAACCTTTCTGTTAGCAGTCAAGAGCTTAACCTTTTTGTCTTAAATAATATTTTATTGTCTTTTTTGGTGATAGTTTACACAGTAAGTTAGGCTCCTATTTGACAATTTCCACACAAATGTTCAGTGACATTAGTCCCATTCCTCACAAGAGTGCTGAACTGCTTGCTCCACCCAGTCGCTACGAGGTGGAATCAGCTCGTCGATACCTAACAACAACTAGCTAGGATTTTCAACTAAAAAATTCCCATAATTCTAAGTCCCTGTCTACATGAACAGTCCACACTATTGTACCTTATGATGGTGCTTCTCATCTGGGGTCCATGGACATATAATGAGGGGCTTGAGAGTTTTCTATGTGAAGTTTTAAATGCTGTGTTTCTTTTTCTTGACCACCTAAATGCATATAAATAAATATGTATATAAAGAAACATTCTACATGATAAGTGCTGGCATTTTTTTATATCTGTTATTTCACTCTAGCAGCACTGCCGTAGTTATTCTAACTATTGAATAAATGAAGATGTAATAAGAGAACAGTAGATTCACATCATGTGAAACAAAAATGATAAACTAAATAAAGGATAGTTTTAAAATAACAAAAAGAAGAAGATTGGTGTTAATATAAATATGTGGAGTTCAAAGGAACCTGCACTGTCACAACTCAAGCCAACCAGTTGCCATCAAGTCATTTCTGACTCATGGCGAGCCCATGCGTGTCAGAGTAAACCTGTTCTCCATAGGGTTTTCAATGGCGGGTTCTTTTTGGAAGTAGATTGCCAGGCCTTTCTTTCAAGGTACATCTGGGTGGACTCATATCACCAACCTTTCAGTTATCGGCTGAGAGCATTACACTACACTGTCGTAGTAAATACACACAGCAAATACAAAAGATTGTATGCCGATTAAATTGTTCACAATTTAGATCTTATTTGTTTTGTAGTTTTACTTCTATTAATTGGTAAATTTTCATTTTATATTCTGTATGCACTTATTTATTTGAGACTTCATACCTGATTTGACTTCCCACGAAGAATAGTATTCATATCCCCTGAAGTCTTTTTAAAACCAAACAATAGTTTAGCCTAACTAGTAAAGAATGTCTGCCTTGAGCATTATGCTCTTTTAGGATCTGTCTATATAGGATGAAATTGACAACGGCAACTTGAAAGATCAGATAGGAATCTTAGAGGGCAGTGAGTTTATGTTAGTGGAGGAGGAACAGCTCAGAAAAAGAGAGTGAGAATGATTGTGCAACTCAAAGAAGGTAATCAACGTCACTGAATTATACATGTCGAAACTGTTGAATTGGTGTATGTTTTGCTGAGTATATTCTCAACAATGATGACAAATAAAATCATTTTTAAAAAGAATAAAATTCAATTTCCTCCCCATGATCTCTAAAGCACTGAATGACCTGTTCTTTTCCCATCTGACCCCTTCCCATCTTGCCATGCTTCTTCTTGATCTCTGTGCTCTAACTCTATTGGCATTCCTGGCAGTTCTTAAAGCACGTTCAGTCCTTCTTTAACTCAAGGCCTTTGGGCTAGGTGTTTCCTCTGTTGGGACACTTTTTCCAGCTCTTAACAAAGCTAGTTAGTTCTCATCTCTCTAAATTGAGTTTAATTGTTAGCTTTTTGGAGAGGCATTTTCTGACTTGCCTATCTAAACCCCCTTTTACCATTATTTTCTGTTGAAGTCCCCTGTTCATTTCCTTTATAATACTTTCCACAATGTATAATTTTAGGTTTATTTTGATTATCTGATTATTGTTTGACTTCCCTAGACACCATACATGCACTGCATACATACATGCTCACAAAATAGAATGTAAGGTCCATGGGTACAGTGATCCCATTTCCTTCTTCTTCATGTTATCCCCATTTCTTAGACTGAATAGTATTTGACTAAATAACAAAATGCATTTTTACTAGCCTCCAGCAATATCTTTTTAAAATCGTTTTCTAATTCCATCAGTGGAGAATGTCATATTTTCATTTTAATTTGCCTCCCTGATTTCACAAGAGACATTTTTACATGCTTATTGGCCATATAGGTTAGTGGATTTCATATATACTTTGCCCATTTTTCTACTGGGGAACCTTTTTTATTTATATATAAGTGTTATTTATATAATCAGGACATTAATCTTTTAACTGTTTTGAATACTACACAAATGCCCCCAATTCGCTATTTGGCTTTCAAATTTTTTATGACTTTTTTTTTTGTACCCTCTGCTTTCTTTTTATGCCATAAAAGCTGTCAATGTTTTTGAGGTGAGTGTTATCAATCATGTATTACAGGTGAATAATCTGAGACTAAGAGGTAAAAAATTACAAACAACTCGTATTTAATAAGTTCCATGTAATTCCAAAGCCAATATTCTTTTCATGCTACATGTTAGCTGCCTTATACACATTCAGAGATGCAGTGTGTCTCAGTGTTCGGCAGCAGATAGTTAACTAAATCTTTAATGACGTACATATGTTTAACAGAAGAGATGTCTCCATGCTTTGTTGTTACACTCATGTAAATATATCATGAATGCCATCTAAGGGTGTCCAGGAACCCTAAATTTTAGAAAGGTTACCCCAGTGTTTCTAATAGAAATTGCTCATCTGCCTGCATTTAGACTGTGGGCCAACTGAAACTGTTTCTGAGCTTTGGATTGGCTTTCTTATCAACGCAGTGTGGTAGCAGCGGTGTCTCATACTAATCAGAAACTCTAACTCAGAGCCCTGTATACATTCAATTAATGCAAATGGGAGATGCATTATTTCCTAATTACCTATTCCAAAAACCAAACCCAGTGCCATCGAGTCGATTCCGACTCATAGCGACCCTACAGGACAGAGTAGAACTGCCTCATAGAGTTTCCAAGGAGCACCTGGCAGATTCGAACTGCTGACCCTTTGGTTAGCAGCCGTAGCACTTGACCACTACGCCACCAGGGTTTCCAAGTACCTATTAGGTAGACAAAAATTTAGTAGTATAGAATTCATGAGGGGAGAAAATAATTAAGGGATTTCTTCTTGGCGAAAAAAATTGTAAACCACAATCCAAAGTTGCCTCATTTGACTATACTGTGTTTTGGACTTTAAGAGAGGGAAGAATTCTGAAGTGACTATTTCTCGTTTTTAATTCATTAAACCAAACCAAACCCATTGCCATCAAGTGGATTCCGACTCATAGCAACCCCATAGGACAGAGTAGAACTGCCCCAGAGGGATTCCAAGGAGCGCCTCGTGGATTCACACTGCCGACCTTTTGGTTAGCAGCCAAGCTCTTAACCACTGTGTCACCAGGGCTCCTTCATGTGTTATTAGCACTATTTAATCTGGTCATAATTGCTAAAGGAAGCTTTATTTCAGATGTGAATTATTAAAGTGATTAAATTTAGAGGTTGCCTAATTTAATTGTTTTTATTTTAAGCTGTGGCTCATTGAGGTTGTCTTCTGCCTACCACTCTGTAAGAAGTTAACAGCAGTGTGGGGACTAGAAATCAGGGGTCACCTGAGTCCAGTGTGATATTCTTGTAGCCATTACACACTATTCTAACTCAGAGGATGGTTTGATTCGTAATTGTCACAATTCCGTACATAATCCATCTGCTGCTGGTCCCTGTGTATGGTGCATGAATACTGTTAAAATAAATTGCACAACACAGGTCAGGATGCATGCAGGGAAGTGGTTGCTGTAAGCCCAGAAAAGATATAAAGAGCCATGAAACTTCAAATGAAATTCGTGTTGCCAAATCAATCATGAACCCCAGCAGCTTCAGTTCAAGAGCGTGCTTTGATCAGCATCAATTTTTCTTATAGTGTTACATACAATGGCCACCTTGAAATTCTGTTTAGGTATGGATTTTTAATCTTCTTCTTTTGATATTATTGCCCTTTTGCTCACTTTCTGATTAGACTGTTTTATATTCATTTTTAAAATCTATTGGATTCTTTGGTTAAACAAAAGTAATAATGCTACTGTCTTGGATTAAGTTTAGTTATGACTTTCTCGTCAAAGGTTTGAAATCAGGTCACAGTGGCAAAGTGACTCGTACTTAGAGAAAGAACACAAAATGCCAGACAAATGATGAGGCTCGGAAAGCGTTGTTATAATATATTGGTAACTTTCTGACTCTCACTTAACATTTGACAAAACAGGATAAGGACTAAAAAAATTACATTAAGAGAACAATTTTGCATCATCATAAATTAAAATAGAACAATATGTGGGTTTTCCTGGTTTTATCTAGTTACTAAATTGGCTTGGGATTAAAGATTAAATGGTATTACACTGATTAAAATAGGAGCTAAAACAAAGATACAGAAATAACCAGTGATTTGGGTACATAAAATATTTTATAGCCATGTGTTATTCCATACCCCATTGCCTTCGAGTCGATTCAGACTCACAGTGACCCTATAGAACAGAACTGCTCCCTAGGGTTTCCATGGTTGTAATCTTTACAGAAGCAGATTGCCACATCTTGTCCCATGGAGCATCTCGTGGGTTCAAACTGCTGACCTTTCGGTTAGCCACTGAGTGCTTAACCACTGCACCACCAAGGCTCCTTCATGTGTTGTTAGCACTGTTGAATTCAGTCATAGTCTCAGTGATTTCATGTGTTTGGGATCGTAGGAATAAGAATGCCGTGGTTTCTCCACCAGCTCCAGGGTTCTGCCCTGTCATTATTTATTTAGTAGGAACTCTCTCAGTTAACAGTAAAATTATGTCTTGATCTCCAATCTAGTGCTGTTTTCAACTGAGCATTATATAGAAAATATGAAGGACAACTGTCAGTGCAGTCTCTAGCACTCTGGCCTCCATTCAGAATCCAATTTATTAAAAAGCTCCTAGAAACTCATTCTGCACATAAGCAATGGATTTCCAATTTCTTTCCCCTATTAAATCTATCACCAAATCTTTAAGAGTTGACTGAACCCCAGAACCTAGCACAGTGCCTGATCTAGAAGACATTCCAAAACATCAGCCTCAAAGCAATTCTGAGTCTTGTGGGGGAAACAGAAAAAAGAGAAGATCCATTTCTTTACATCCAGGTAGCTCACTGTCTGCTTGCAGTGCCAAGAGAGGACAACTAAACAGCAAAACAGAAATAGATAGATAGATGATAGAGAGAGAGATAGAGAGATACATAGAGTTCATCTGTCCATCCGTCCGCCCGCCCACCCACCCACTATGAGGAGCTGCACGTAAGGAGAATGTGGCTCTAAAAACCCAATTGGCTGAACTGAGAATTAACCCCATGTCCAATGGAGATAGAGCAGGTTACCAGATGGCCAATTAAGAAGACTTTCTCTTCTTCAGTCTGAGGAAGAGTCATCCAGAGACTTTACCACAAAAATTAATTAATTAATTAATGTATTTTTCAAAATTCAAAAAGTTAAGCAAGTGGAAAGTAAATATAAATGAATAAAATTTCAGGTAATGTTTTCCGTAAGTTTGTAGCATTTGTGCTGCTGAAGTTATTAAAGCTTTAAACTGTTCTAAGACATTTGAGACGCCCTTGAATCACAAAGACTACCTCATATAATTTTGCCAGTCTAAACAGCTCAGCAGGTGTTTTTGTTTATTTGTGTGTTTTCAACCAAGAGAATTTAATATAGTAAATAAGTTAAAGAGGCATTGGAGAACTAAAAAAGCTAAGAGAATACTGAGGCAAAATGAGTTAGTAACTGCAGAAAGCAGCTAAGCCAGGAGGGCAGGAGAGATGCTGGGACTAGCAGGTTGGCTTTGTTGTTTTGTTTAGGTATGTATATGTGTACATATATATATCTATCTATATCCACAGTGAAACAGTGAAAGATGAAAACTGTGTAAGGCAGAAACCTATCAGAGAAGAAAATCTCAAGCATTTTCAACTAAAACAAGCAAGAGAAAAGTGGTAAGACTGCACCCTGTCAAAAGTGGAAATCATTCCAGACCCAGAAAAACAAGGCAGTCCCTTCAAGTTCTGGCTCTCACAGGTTTCACTATGTATATACACGTGTGTGTGTGTGTATGTGTGTGTATATATATGTAAGTATATAAAATAACCAACTTATGTATCATCATGCCATGATTGACATCCATTCCTGCAACCACAGCTAGGATTTTCTAAAATTTCTCTTGCAATAGCTCCAAACAAAAATAACTCCAGAAAAAGCAGGCAGTCCTGTAGAGTTCCAGCTCTCACAGGTTCCACTGTATATACATGTAATAACCAATTTATGTATTATAACACACAATTGACATCCATTCCTGTAACTACAGCTAGGATTCCCTAAATTTTCTCTTGCAAAAGTGCCAAACATTTTTACTTTCTCTTGTCAAATACGTGCATCGAATATGAAAACCAGGCTGCATAGGATTTCAAAAAGGAAAAGGAAATTAAAAAGGAAAAGGAAAACCATCTAGATGACCATCCCTTCAGATTTTCTTTGATATTTGTGTGAGAGATTTGAAACAATCATGTTTATTTATCAAGCACATTCACTTTGCTTTTCCAGCAATTTCAAAGCTGACTGCTTCTACAAGATGAGGAAATTAAATGATGAATGAGACAGTAGGCACTGATGGGATAAAAATAGGATGGGAGATTTGATTAAAGGACTAAATTGATCCCCCTGAAATCCCAGACTCTAACCCAAGATTATTTTCTTTTACAATCCTTTAATCTGAGTCTTTAGGATTGAGACACTATTGTTACAATAAAGAGTATCCAGTTAGTATTAACCGTATGGATACATTCCCCCTTTTAGATATGCTTGGGTGCTTCTCTGTATGGGGAGATTTTTACGATGTTAGTAATTAATGGTCTTTGCTAGAGCCGTTACTGTGCTTCCCCCAGCCCCTCAATATTCTGCATTAGAAAAAGAGAGATAAATTTGGTAAGTTTTACTTTAATGCTCTATGAAAGGCTGTATTGCCAAATCTCTGTCCCCATGTGAGACCAATGACATCCTGTGTTTGATAAAATGGTCATAATATTGGAGGGTACATCAGTCATGTCTTCTTTGTTATATATGTGATTTGAAAAAAGTTTTTAAAAAATTGATGGAAATCAAATTTTCTATGTAACTTTTTTTCACAATCATATCTGAAGTGTGAAAATAAAAGAAAATGAGTCTTGTTTTTCAGTTTAAAGGTGATATAGCACACTGTTAATTTTTCCTAGCTCCAGTTTCTCCTTAATGCTAATATATACCTCCTAGGGTTGTTAAGGAAACCCTGGTGGCGTAGTGTTTAAGTGCTACAGCTGTGACCAAGAGGTCAGCAGTTCAAATGCACCAGGTGCTCCTTGGAAACTCTATGGGGCAGTTCTACTCTGTTCCATAGGGTTGCTATGAGTCAGAATCCACTCGATAGCAGTGGGAAGTGGGAGGGTTGTTAAGAAGGGCAACGGTGGTTCAGTGGTAGAATTCTCGCCTCCCATGCAGGAGACCCAGGTTCAATTCCCGGCCAATGTACCTTAGGCACAGGTACCACTCATCTATCGGTGGATGGTTGCATGCTTCCGTGATGCTTAACAGATTTCAGCAGAACTTACAGCCTAAGAAGGACTCGGAAGAAAGGCCTGATGATCTACTTCTGAAAATCAGCCAACAAAAACCCTATGGACTGTAATAGCCTGATCCCATTGCACGTGGGGTCACCACGAGTCAGGGGCCAACTCAACAGCAGTTAAGAAAGCAACAGCGATATTAAGAGTATTAAATACTTATAAAGCACCAAGTCTAACATATAAAAAAAGATCCAATAAATGATACTTGCTATTCATATCTTAAGTCTACTTTTCCTTCAAGACTGAATTCAAGTCTTACTATCTCTGGAAATCCTTCCCTTAAACCTCAGCGTTGTGTGATTTTTGTTGTTCTTCTGCATGTTAGATGCCGTCGAGTCGGTTCCAACTCATAGCCACCCCATGCACAACAGAACGAAATACTCCCTGGTCCTGTGCCATCCTCACAATTGTTATTCTTGAGCTCATTGCTGCAGCCACTGTGTCAATCCACCTCGTTGAGGGTCTTCCTCTTTTCCACTGACCCTGCACTTTGCCAAGCATGATGTCCTTCTCCAGGGACTGATCCCTCCTGACAACATGTCCAAAGTATGTAAGACACAGTCTCGCCATCCTTGCTTCTAAGAAGCATTCTGGCTGTGCTCCTTCCAAGACAGATTTGTTCGTTCTTTTGGCAGTTCATGGTATATTCAATATTCTTTGCCAACATCACAATTCAAAGGTGTCAACTCTTCTTCGGTCTTCCTTATTCATTGTCCAGCTTTCACATACATATGATGCAATTGAAAACACCATGGCTTGGGTCACGCGCACCTTGGTCTTCAGGGTGACATCTTTGATTTTCAACACTTTAAGGAGGTCCTTTGGAGAAGATTTACCCAATGCAATACATCATTTGATTTCTTTTTTTAATTTTTATTGTGCTTTAAGTGAAAGTTTACAAATCAAGTCAGTCTCTCACATAAAACCTTACATACTCCTTGCTGCATACTCCCAATTGCTCTTCCCCTAATGAGACAGGCCGCTCTCTCCATCCACTCTCTCTTTTCGTGTCCATTTCTCCAGCTTTTAATCCCCTCTACCCTCTCATCTCCCCTGCAGGCAGGAGATGGCAACACAGTCTCAAGTGTCCACCTGACCCAAGAAGCTCACTCCTCACCAGCATCCCTCTCCAGCCCGTTCTCCAGTCCAATCCCTGTCTGAAGAGTTGGCTTTGGGAATGGTTCCTGTCCTGGGCCAAGAGAAGGTCTGGGAGCCATGACCACCGGGGTCCTTCTAGTGTCAGTCAGGCCATTAAGTCTCGTCTTTTTACGAGAATTTGGGGTCTGCATCCCACTGCTCTCCTGCTCCTTCAGGAGTTCTCTGTTGTGTTCCCTGTCAGGGCAGTCATCGGTTGTAGCTGGGCACCATCTAGTTCTTCTGGTCTCAGGCTGATGGAGTCTCTGGTTTATGTGGCCCTTTCTGTCTCTTGGGCTCGTAATTACCTTGTGTCCTTGGTGTCCTTCATTCTCCTTTGATCTAGGTGGTTTGAGACCAATTGATGCATCTTAGATGGCCACTTGCTAGCATTTAAGACCCCAGACTCCCCTCTCCAAAGTGGGATGCAGAATGTTTTCTTAATAGGTTTTATTATGCCAATTGACTTAGATGTCCCCTGAAACCATGGTCCCCCATTTTGAGCTAATTTTTGTGTGAAGAGTATGGTCTTGTTTCATTTTTTTGTAGATGGATATCCATTTATGCCAGCAACATTTGTTAAAAACCTATCGTTTCCCATTTAACAGTTTTGGGGCCTTTGTCAAATATCAGCTGTTCATATATGGATGGATTTATGTCTGGATTCTCAATTCTGTTCCATTGGTCTATGTATCTGTTGTACCAGTACCAGGCTGTTTTGACTACTGTGACGGTATAACAGGTTCTAAAATCAGGTAGTGTAAGGCCTCCCACTTTGTTCTTCATTTTCAGTAATGCTTTACTTATACGGAGCCACTTTCCCTTCCATATGAAGTTGGTGATTTGTTTCTCCATCTCATTAAAAAATGTTGTTGGAATTTGGATCAGAATTGCATTAAACCTATAGACTGCTTTTGTTAGAATAGACATTTTTATAATATTAGGTCTTCCTATCCATGAGCATGGTATGTTTTTCCACTTAGGTATGTCTCTTTTGGTTTCTTACAGAAGTGTTTCGTAGTTTTCTTTATATAAGTCTTTTACATCTCTGGTAAGATTTATTCCTAAGTATTTTATCTTCTTTTTTTTTTTATTTTATCTTCTTGGGGGCTACTGTAAATGGTATTGATTTGGTGATTTCGTCTTCAATGTTCTTTTTGTTCGTGTACAGGAATCCAACTGATTTTTGTATGTTTATCTTGTATCCCAATATTTTGCTGAACTATTAGTTTCAGTAGTTTTCTTGAGGATTCCTTAGAGTTTTCTGTGTATAAGATCATGTCATCTGCAAATAGAGATACAGTTACTTCTTCCTTGCCAATCTGGACGCGCTTTATTTCTTTATCTTGCCTAATTGCTCTGGCTAGGACCTCCAGCACAATGTTGAATAAGAACGGTGATAAAGGGCATCCATGTCTGGTTCCTGATCTCAATGGGAATGCTTTCAGGCTCTCTCCATTTAGGATAATGTTGGCTATTGGCTTTGTTTATAAAGGTCTTTTATTATGCTGAGGAATTTTCCTTCTATTCCTGTTTTGCTGAGTTTTTTTTTTTTTTTATCATGAATGAGTATTGAACTTTGTCAAATGCCTTTTCTGCATCAGTTGATAAAATCATGTGATTCTTGTCTTTTGTTTTATTTATATGATGGGTTACATTAATTGTTTTTCTAATGTTGAACCTGCCTGGTATGAATCCTACTTGGTTATGGTGAATTATTATTTTTATTTTTTTTTGAAATGTTGTTGAATTCTATTGGCTAGAATTTTGTTGAGGATTTTTGCATCTAAGTTCAAAAAAAAAAAAAAAAAAGTTCATGAGGGGTATAGGTCTGTAATTTTCTTTTTTGGTGGTGTCTTTACCTGATTTTGGTATCAGGGATCTGCTGGCTTCACGGAATGAGTTTGAGAGTATTCTGTCCTTTTCTATGCTCTGAAATACCTTTAGTAGTAGTGGTGTTAACTCTTCTCTGAAGGTTTGGTAGAACTCTGCAGTGAAGCCATCCAGGCCAGGGCTTTTTTTGCTGGGAGTTTTTTAATTACCTGTTCAATCTCTTCTTTTGGTATGGGTCTATTTAGTGGTTCTACCACTTTTTGTGTTAGTTTACGTAGGTAGGGTGTTCCTAGGAATTCATCCATTTCTTCCAGGTTTTCAAATTTGTTCGAGTGCAATTTTTTCATAGTAATCTGATATGATTCTTTTAATTTCAGTTGGGTCTGTTGTAATATCGCCCATCTCGTTTCTTATTCGGGTTATTTGCTTCCTCTCGTTTTTCTTTTGTCTGTTTGGCCGATGGTTTATCAATTTTGCTGATTTTTTCAAAGAACCAGCTTTTGGTCTTGTTAATTCTTTCAATTGTTTTTCTGTTTTCTATTTCATTTCGTTCTGCTCTAATTTTTATTATTTGTTTTCTTCTAGTGTCTGAGGGTTTCTTTTGTTGCTCCCTTTCTATTTGTTCAAGTTGTAGGGATAATTCTTTAATTTTGGCACTTCTTTTTGGATGTGTGCATTTATTGATATGAATTGACCTGTGAGCACTGCTTTCGCTGTATCCCAAAGGTTCTGATAGGAAGTGTTTTCATTCTCATTGGATTCTATGAATTTCTTTATGCCATCCTTAATGTCTTCTACAATCCAGTCTTTTTTGAGCAAGGAATTGTTGTTTCCAAGTGTTTGATTTCTTTTCCCTGCTTTTTCTGTTATTGATTTCCACTTTTATGGCTGTATTTTCACAGAATACTCTTTGTAATATTTCAGTGTTTTGGATTCTGCTAAGGATTGCTTTATGACCTAATATGTGGTCTATTCTACAGAATGTTGCATGTCCACTAAAAAAGAAAGTATACGTGGTTGCTGTTGGGTGGAGTGTTCTGTATATGTCTACAAGGTCAAGTTGGTTGATTGTGGCATTTAGATCTTCCATGTCTTTATTGGGCTTCTTTCTGAATGTCCTGTCCTTCACTGAAAGTGGTGTGTTGAAGCCTCCTACTATTATTGTGGAGTGCTCTATCTCACTTTACAATGCTGATAGAATTTGGTTTACATATCTTGCCACCCTGTCATTGGGTGCATAAACATTTCATATGATTATATATTCTTGGTATATTGTCCCTTTAATCATTATATAGTGTCCTTCCTTATCCTTTATGATGGATGTAACTTTAAAGTCTATTTTGTCAGAAATTAATATCGCCACTCCTGCTCTTTTTTGATTGTTGTTTGCTTGATATATTTTTTTCCATCCTTTGAGTTTTAGTTTGTTTGTGTCTCTGAGTCTAAGGTGTGTCTCTTTTAGGCAGCATATAGATGGATTGTGTTTTTTAATCCATTCTGCCACTCAGTGTCTCTTTCTTGGTGCATTTAGTCCATTTACATTCAGAGTTATGGATAGGTAAGAATTTAGTGCTGTCATTTTGATGTCTTTTTTTGTGTGTTGTTGACAGTTTCTTTTTCCCACTTAATTTTATGTGCTGAGTAGATTATATTTTGTCCTTTCCTCATATTCATTGTTGTTGATTTTGTTTCTGCTCAGTCTCTATTTTTTTCTTGTATTTTATTTTGATGTGTAGGATACTTTGTCTCCTTTTTGGTTACCTCGTTATTTACCCCTATTTTTCTGTATTTAAACCTAACTTTTATTTCTTCATATCGCCTTACCTTCTTCTCCATATGGAAGATCTGTGACTACATTTCTTTGTCCTTCTTTATTGTTTCAATGTTCTCTTCTTTTATGTTATAACATCACTGTTACCCTGTTTTGAGCTTTTTTTTTTTTTTTATCTTGATTTATTTTTTTGATTTCCCTTTCTGGGTTGACTTCTGATTGCCCTGCACAGTGTTCTAGTCTTGGGTTGATACCTGATATTATTTATTTTCTAACCAAAGAACTCCCTTTAGTATTTCTTGTAGTTTTGGTTTTTACGAATTCCCTAAACTTCTGTTTATCTGGAAATACCCTAATTTCACGTTCATATTTGAGAGAGAATTTTATTGTATATATGATTCTTGGCTGGCACTTTTTTTCCTTCAATTTTTTTATAAAAGTCATCCCATTGTCTTCTTGCCAACATGGTTTCTGCCAAGTAGTCCAAGCTTATTCTTATTGGCTCTCCTTTGTAGGTGACTTTTCATTTATCCCTAGCTTCTCTTAATATTCTCTCTTTATCTTTGGTTTTGGCAAGTTTGACTATAATATGTCTTGGTGACTCTTTTAACATCTACCTTATGTGGAGTTTGTTGAGCATCTTGGATAGATATCTTCTCATCTTTCACAATGTCAGGGAAGTTTTCTGCCAACAAATCTTCAACAATTCTCTCTGTATTTTCTGTTATCCCTCCCTGTTCTGGTACTCCAATCACTTGTAGGTTATTTCTCTTGATAGAGTCCCACATGATTCTTTAGGTTTCTTCATTTTTTTAATTCTTTTATCTGATTTTTCTTCAAATATATTAGTGCCAAGTGCTTTATCTTTGAGTTCAGAAATTCTGCCTTTCACTTGCTCAAATCTGCTTCTCTGACTTTTTATTGAGTTGTCTACTTCTGTAATTTTATTGTTAATCTTCTGAATTTCTGATTGCTGTCTGTCTATGGATTTTTCCAGCTTATTAAATTTTTCATTATGTTCCTGAATAATCTTTTTATTTTCTTCAATTGCTTTTTCTGTGTGTTCCTTGGCTTGTTCTGTGTATTGCCTCATTTCCTTCCTGATGTCTTGAAGGGTTCTATATATTAATCTTTTGTATTCTGCCTCTGGTAATTCCAGGAAGGCACTTTCATCTAGAAAATCCTTTGATTCTTTGTTTTGAGAGCTTGTTGAGGTGATCATGGTCTGTTTCTTTATGTGACTTGATATTGACTGTTGTCTCCGAGCCATCTATAAGTTATTGTATTAGTTTATTTTATGTTTGCTTACCGTGTCATAGCTTTTTGCTTTGTTTTGTTTTGATATGCCCAGATGGGTTGCTTGAGTGAGCTAGCTTGATTATTTTTGCCTTTGGAGCTCTGACATCCTGTCCCCAGATGGTGAGAGCTGTTATCAGGTATGTCAGTCTAGGATGTTTTCTTGTATGAATTCAGCTCAGGTGTCCAGATAGCTGATCATCAAGTGTGTGGTACAGACCCTGTCCTACAGTTTTAGAGGGGCAGGGGTGATTGGTGTAGGTACCAGCATCTGGTTGCACCAGGGGGTCAGTCACACTCTGAACAAGGCAGGGGGTTGAGAAACGTCCCCCATGTGTCTCTGAGGAAAGTGCATCCCTGTTCCCTAGAGTATACAGTTGGGTGGGTTCTGCAGATAGACCATGGGCACTCAATGTTTTTGGTTGTAAGGACTGGGAGGTACCAGTTACCCTTAGACCCCTGTCATGGGTGGCTGGGTGACCTGAGTGGAGCTATCAGTCCTTAGGCCCCTGATGTGGGTGGGTGAGGAACCTGTTTAGTAGGCAAAGCAATGTCAAACATCAAACACCCACCTCTCCACCGCACAGCTGAAACGGATGGAGTCTGCCAATAAGGGCCTATTCTCCTGAAGTAGGCCCACACAGGACCTTGCAGAGGGGAAAGGTACTCAAAGTCCATGGACCGTTTACGCCTGGACAGGAGCTTTTTCTGTCCTGACCTTCCCCAGTTAGTGGAGCTGGTAAATTATCTTTTCCCCCAATTGCAATTTCATTCATTCTCCAAGACTGGGAGGGTGACTCTAGGTGCTCAACAGGGCCTGTCCCAGGCCCAGCGCAATCAGCCACTGAAGCCGGCTTGCAAGGGGAGGGCAGTAAAATATATGCAAGTACTTAGCTTTTGCCGAGGATGCCATTCTTCTCTGGGTCCGGAGGTGTGAGTAGGCTGTGCAGCTGGCTGCATCATCCTGAGGAAACTGCAGCCAAATGCTAGTAGCAGCCCACTGCCACCGTTCCCAGGAATGGTGCCTGAGGGCTCCCCACAATTCAGGTCTGGTAACTCCTCTCCTCTTCTGAACTGCCTCTTCCTCCCCCTGCCCCTCAGTTCGTTTTCTAAGCTTGTCTTTGATGTTCAGGCTCCTAAAGAAAAAAAACCAAACCCAGTGCTGTGGAGTCAATTTTGACTCATAGTAACCCTAACTTATCCTAAATATACTCTTTTCACTTGTTTTTTTGGATCTTTGTTGGAAAGAGGGCTTGCTGGAAGCATCTGTCTATTCTACCATCTTGGATCTGCCTCCTCTGTCCTTTGATTTCTTGACTGCTGCTTCCATGGCTGTTCATTGTGGATCCAAGTAAAATGAAATCCTTGACAACTTCAATCTTTTCTCCATTTATCATGATGTTCCTCACTGGTCCAGTTGTGAGGATTTTTGTTTTCTTTATGTTGAGGCATAATCCATACTGAAGGCTGTGGTCTTTGATCTTCATTAGTAAGTGCTTCAAGTCCTCTTCGCTTTCAGCAAGCAAGCTTGTATCATCTGCATAATGCAGGTTGTTAATGAGTCTTCCTCCAGTCTTGATGCCCCATTCTTCTTTGTACAGTCCAGCTTCTCGGGTTGTTTGCTCAGCATGCAGATTGAATAAGTATGGTGAAAGGATACAACCCCTTACGTACACCTTTCCTGACTTTAAACCAATCAGCATCCCCTTGTTCTGTCGGAACAACTGTGTCTTGACCTATGTAAAGGTTCCTCATGACCACAATTAAGTGTTCTGGAATTCCCATTCTTTGCAATGTTATCTATAATTTGTTATGATCCACACAATAGAATGTCTTTGCATAGTCAATTATACACAGGTAAACATCCTTCTGGTATTCTCTGTTTTCAGCCAGGATCCACCTGACATCAGCAATGATATCCCTGGTTCAATGTCCTTTTCTGAAACCAGCCTGAATTTCTGGCAGCTAAAAAAAATTTTTTTTTTTTCCCTGTTGATATACTGCTGCGGCCATTTTTGAATGATCTTCAGCGAAATTTTTCTTGTGTGTTATATTAATGGAAACCCTGATATAAATGGAAACCCTTGTGGCTTAGTGGTTAAGTGCTATGGCTGCTAACCAAGAGATCAGCAGTTTGAATCCTCCAGGTGCTCCTTGGAACTCTGTCAGGCAGTTCTACTCTGTCCTATAGGGACTCTATGAGTCGGAATCAATTCAACAGCAGTGGGCTTTTGGTTTTTGGTGATATTAATGATATTGTTCTATAATTTCCCCATTTGGTTGGATCACCTTTCTTGGGAATAGGCATAAATATGAATCTTTTCTAGTCAGTTGGCCAGGAAGCTGTCTTCCATATTTCTTGGCATAGATGAGTAAGCACCTCCAGCGCTGCATCCATTTGTTGAAACGTGATTGTTGTCTACTCTGAACACTTCTGTATACTTTTCATGAGTATTTTTTGGCATATGCTACTCTGTACTGATGTTTGTCTTTTTATATATTTGTCTAACCTCTCCAACTAGGCTGTACAACTGAAGAAATAATTAGTGATACATAATGCCACTGTATATCTCTGGTAGCTAACAGAGGGCCCTGTGACTAACAGGCTGTCAATAAAAGTTGAGGATAATTCAGTTATATTCCCACTTCCTGGCTTTCTTGAATAGATGCGAATTCTGTATTACCCTCATAAAATTATTATTTTAAAAATAACATTTTAAAATAACAGCTAATTTAGATAGTCTAAATCAAAACTCTCATAAGAATCTCTTGAACAAAAAAAAGAGAATCTTCAGTAATTCTTTACTTCTCTGGGGCCTCTTCCCTTTCCATATAAAGTTGGTGATTTGTTTCTCCATCTTGTTAAAAAACGTTGTTGGAATTTGGTTTGGGATTGCATTGTATCTGTAGATCACTCAATGTATTTTCATGACACAAAATATAAAAGTGCCTCTGTGTAAATCACTTGTTGGCAGTGTGTAATGGCAGATATCACTACATCCTTCTTACTAATGGGAAAAAAAAAAAACTGAGAATAAAAGAAACAAAAAGCAGGCTAGGAAATCAGGTGGAAGTTAAATATAAATCTACACATTCTATATAAAGAAAAAAAGACCAAACCCGTTGATATTAAGTCGATTCTGACTCATTAAGTTGCATGTAATTCTGATAAAAATGGATTTCATTAATAATTTCTAGGTATAATTGTAAAGATAAGCTTAAGTTTGTCTACTTAAATAATTACAATCTAGAAATTAGATTCAAATCCACTACAGTCATAAGTGAATGGAGGTGCTGTCAATGGTAAAAATATTATTATGTCTTAACAGGAATATGAGCATTGGGATAGGGAATACCATCATAGTCAGGGAAGTGAAATTTAGGATAGTTCATGATGGGGAAACCACAGGTTTCTTATTGAAGTAATTATTCACTATTGACTATAGTGACTTAGGAAACCCTGGTGGCGTAGTGGTTAAGTGCTATGGCTGCTAACCAAAGGGTCGGCAGTTCGAATCTGCCAGGTGCTCCTTGGAATCTCTGTGGGACAGTTCTATTCTGTCCTATAGGGTTGCTATGAGTCAGAATTGACTCGATGGCACTGTGTTTGGTTTTGGTTTATAGTGCCTCATATTTGACAATAAAATTGGAAGGATAGTAGTTTAAATCTTGGTACATAGAAATTATATGTTCATGACAGCTAATTTTCCAAGCTGAAATCAGTATGCTAAGCAATTAACTTCCTAAAGGAATTACATGGACAATTATGCAATATTTTTGGTAATGAGGAAATGTTAGCTTGCTAAATGAAAGTCTGAGTGCATAAACTGATACAAAAAATGTTAAGTTCATTATTATAAAAAATGATATTTGAACTGTATCCTAAAGATAAGGAATGCCCTTTAGCTCATTCAGTAATTTAAAAAATTACTTAATTAAAAAAGTAAGAAGGATGCTTGGTAACTCAGAATGTACCTGTACTTCCAGAGTCAATTAAATTATCTGGATTTGTATCTTATCGCTCCCCGCACCGCCCCCCCCACCCCCCCGCCCCCCCGCCCCAGACTGCTATTTTCAGATAACTATATATGGTCCGAGTTAATTATTTGCCTAAATTTTTCTGGGTATTTACTTCCATTGCCCATTTAGTATCTGCACACAAAACATTATTGTTTCATAGAAAAATGAAATATAGATTTAGGTGCTGACCTTTTTCCTTGTTACTAAGACAATTTCCTTCATAGGAAGCAGCCCTATTTTTTAACTTTTTTAAATATTCTACTTTCCTTACTCCTTCTGGGTATATGCCTTACCCTTGAGAGTAGAAGAGAAAAGAGAAGAATATCTATGGAGAAGATGGAAGCAAAGTAGTGGGGCCTTAGGATCTCAGCATAATCAACAGTGACCGTGTATTGCTACAGAATATTCTAATACAACTCACTTTTTTTCTAAAGCCTGAACATGACACTTAGCACAGTCAACCCTGATCACAAACTTGATGGAGTAATTTGATATTTAAGATGGAGACTCTAAAGGACAATACTATCAGAATATAATCTACTTGGAAAGTGATTTCATGTTACTTCATTTTTTAAAAAAAGTTTGTCATGTAGTCTATGATTTACCACAAATACTCGGAGCATTATTTGCAGTCATTTCAGTTTATTTAAGCAGGCCCTATCACAATTTGTGGGAAAATAAGTTATGGTGGCCAAGCAGCATTCTTCAAGCAGACTAAAAACAATCTAAATAATTATCGTTGAATATGAAAAAGAGCCATCAAGCTTTGTTAAGAGGGGCATGTTGGATTTTTCTGCCAAGACCGCTTACCACCATGTCCCTTGTTTTCAGTCATTAGCTTCCTCCTTAAATCCTATTCAGACCCATGCATCTGCAAATTACACAAGGTCACACACACATAGTTGAAACTATGAATCTTTAATCTGAAATTGCCAGGTTTTCTGGGGGGAAAAGTATTTGAAAAATGTCTTGCAATATTTTAAAACATACAGTGTTATTATTTCATGTCCTAAGGGATATCGTTCCCTCTGAAACCAATTTATAGAAATTAGACTTTTTTTCCAGTATTTTGTAGGTCCTTAAACCAATATATGATGTCAGCTTCAATATTTCATACATATTTCAATACAAGTTTTCACTAAGAATTCTATAATATGACTGTTAAAACTCTGTAAAATGGTGGGGTCATAGGAGAAGTCACCAAAAACTTTTTTTGTTTGTCTGTTAATACATCTTAAGTTTAGCTGCTGCCTCTAGCATGGAGAAAACCCTTAATTGTCAGACACATCCTGACATACATTTAGGAAACGCTGATCACCTATTTGCATTAAAAGAGCACTCCTCAGACTTGAATTACATAAATTACATTTGAGGATCTCATTAACATTTAGATTTAGATTCATTTATCACAAACTCCCAGGTGACGCTAATGCTGCTGTTCTGCAGATTACACTTAGAGTTGTAACAAAGCGTTCCAGACACACGTAAGCCCTTAGGTCTGGGCTGTTCATCTAATAAACAAATGACAACAACCTGTTGTTGGTGAGTCCATTCCAGCTCATGGCGACCCTACGTGTTACAGAGTAGAACTGCTACATAGGGTTTTCTTGCCTGTAAACTTTTTGGAAGCAGATATGCAGTCCTTTCTTCTGTAACCCCCACTGAATGGGTTCAAACCACCAAGCTTTAGGTAAGCACCAAAAAAAAAAAAAAAAAAAAAAAAACCCAAGCTCGTTGCCCTCAAGTCATTTCCAACTCAAAGAAAGCCTATGGGACAGAGTAGAACTGCCCCACAGGGTTTCCAAGGAGCAGCTGGTGGATTTGAACTGCTGACCTTTTGGTTAGCAGCCATAGTTCACAACCACCATACCACCAGGGCTCCTTTAGGTTGGTAGTCAAGCACAAACCATTTATGCCACCCAGGGACCTACTCATCTAATAGATCCACAATAAATGTCTACTGCTCAATCAGAATCTAACTAAGGGTATTGCCACAAGATGTCTCCTTTTCTCTCCTTTATTCTCCCTTGCCCTAACTCAGTCCTGTACATAGATGTTGTTCTTCTTTTCTCCTGGTTAATTGAGCACTTAAGGCTTATTCTGTTGGAGGTGTGCCCTTTCTCTTGAGTATTCTTCTTAAAGTCTTCATGGTCAGATTCAGGTTTCTGGCAGCATTTATTTCAAATTTTAATTTATTTAGATGCTTCAATCACAATCATAAATTACCTTTTAAGATGACTTCTCTTCCCCTAAGCCAGAAACCCAATTACCTGAATATTGTAAGAGAACCAAGAATGTGTCAACTAACATTTTATTTTAAAAGGCACACAGAAAAAAGGAAGAAATGGATGTGATCATTTTTTCTTGGAAAAGGAAATTTAATCACCTAATATAGTCATTTAGAAAACTACTATTCCCAAATCCGTACTTGGTTTTGAATGCTAAATTGGCCTAAATCTGCCTGCAGTGTTACCATGGAGAGTACTGGGTCAATACTGCCCATTATTTCCTCCAAGAATAAGCTCAAATGCTAATTCCATGAAGATGATGTGGAATCTGGAAAGTATTTGTGAGTGAGAAGTTCTAACAAGAAAAATGATGAAGAGCTGGCATAGCTTAGAAAGACTAAGAAGACCAAAAGACAGACTACAGAGACAGGCTGCCATGAGCACTTTATACAAAAACATTCAAAGTTTTTTGGGAAATCCTCAAGTAACCTAAATTGTTTTCTTTGCTGATTCATCCAGCTGCTCAAAAGCAAAATGCCCTATAGATGGCTTCTTTGCTATCTCCCAGCTAATTATCAGCTCACTCAAGAAAAAAGAAAAGGTAAACTAAATTCACTGCTTTGACTCGTCCCCAAGTTTTCCTTCTTCCCTCCCTCTACTTTTGCTTACATAAATTGTTTTTTCTTAGATGAAATAAAATTATTATGCCCTCTATTGATTATGTAAGTAAAATAATGTGCTAAGAATTAACTTTATGTCTGTTATTTTTGAAAAAAGAAAACAAGCGTTTAGTCTGAAGAAGTATCTAAATATAATGATGCAATTCAGCTTCAAATATTAAAAGATTGTCATGAAGGAGAGAACAAATTACTTTCTTTTTGCTACAGAAGACCAAAATTATATCAACAGATAACAATCACAAGGAAATAAACCTTTTCCTAGTGTAATAAAGAACTTCCTTAGAATGAGAATTCCAATAAAGTCTCCAATTTAAGTTCTGTAATTGTATAACCCAATGAACAAACAGCACTTCTCACGTACTATAATTCCTGATTTATTTGTCTTTTAGCCCCGTGAGCAGTGGACGACTTGAGGCAAAGGACTATTTCTTATCCCTCTTTGTATCCCCTATGTCTAGCGCATACTCAGTGAACACACATTTACTGAGCAGTACTAAAAGACACGAACGTAAGACTCTGGAGCTTTTCCCAATGCCATACCCTTGTCATTCTGAATGAATGAATGAGTCATGAGTCTCAAGATTACTTAACCTTTCCCATATGCTATGATTGATGGTCAAGCAAAATCTTGGCTCCTCTGCATTAATCCAATTTCCCAGAATTTTTATTGACAGCCCTTTATTAGGAAATCAGCAATTTCTTTATATCGTAGCAGTGGTTTTGTCACTTTCCCTTTTCTTGGCAATTGAATGCTCTTCTCTCTAAGTGAAGTTGTGCAGATTTTTCTTTAAGTTCTAAACAGCAACACTTGAGTTTCCTGGCCTTCTCAACCTTTATGAATTTTCTTTTGCGTCAGTAGTTGGCCAGAGACAAATATTAATAGAAAATCAATATATAGTGCGAGGAGAAGTGGAAAATTGGCTTGAATATAAATTTTACATTATGGTTCTGTCCATAAACACTTATAAAAATTACAAGTAATTGAAATAATCTCTTATTTTGATTCACCAGACTTTATTTGTGGCTTCCTGGGAGCCACAGGATCCTAGACTTCCAAGCTTTGTGGAACTATCTGAACAACCTCCTGCAAATGTGTGCTATCAAGGCAGGAACAAGAGTGAATTCAACACATAGTACTTATGAGTTTTTAGTAATCTTGACCATAAGAATCTTGGATACAACAGGGACAGGGGATCTTTAATTCAGGTCTTCATGACAATGGCAAAAGAATATATTGAGAATAACTGAACCCAATGTGCTATAATGAAGTATCCTATTTACTGTAAATTTCACAAATACCAAGACTTGCTACTCAATGTGACCCACTGACTGGCAGCATCAGAATCATCTGGAAGCTTGTTAGAAATGCAGATACTAGAACCTACCCAAGGCTTAATGCAGTTAAAATGTGCATTTTTAACAAAGTCCCCAAGAGATTTATATGCACATTATCTTTGAGAAGCTACACTAAGGAGTACACAGTAAGTATTGATCACACTCTAATTCCTTCTCACAAAGAAACTGATAAGTCTTAGCCAGTGTGATTAAAGGGATGATCTCAGTGTTGGTTCTCTTTTGTGTCCATACTGCTCCCAAAGTCTACTTTGAACTGGGATTCTTCAGGCATTTAATACTAAGATTTTGTCCTTGTTTATGCATGTATTCAAATTAAAGCCGTTGTGAACTTAGTCTTTATAGTTGATAGCTTTCAAGGCTTAGAGTATACTCTAGAGCAGTGTAATCTAAAGTGAGGTCAGCAGGCTGGCGGGTCTGCAAATTGTTTGTTAATGGTCTTCAACAAGATAAGAACATTGATAGAACGTCCATGATGAGATAATAAGGTTTGCCAGAATATAAATCACCTACATCATTAGGTGCACCCTTAAATCCAGCCCATATATTTTTTACTTAGTAAGACTTTCTCAATGATGGAAGCAGTATGTTGATTTCCATTCTGGCACAAGCTGGGTACCTCCTCTTGGGCAAGTACTTTGAGTAGCACAGGCAAGGGATTAAATGCAGAAGGCCTCTCTATTTGCTACAGTATGAATATACTTGATCACTTCAAGCTCTTCATATATTAACATAAATTAATGAGTCAGTATAGATTAACTGTTCTGTGAACTCCATAATGTCTATTGTGTTCATTGCTAGATTCCTGGTACTTGGCAAAAGATGGTTTTCAAGAAATGAATGAACTGGCTAGCTCAATTCCTATTGTTGCTGTTGTTTTCTTTTTCTGTCTTGGATGTGTGAGCTTTCTGAGGTGTAGATATAGTTGGTCTTGCTTAAAGAGCCATCAGCAGAAGTGACTGAAGGGAGCAATCATAGGAGAACTAGAAAAGACAAGGTAAGTTTTATGAAGGAGATGGAGATTAACCTGGAGTTTGAAGGAAAAAAGGGACCTAGATAAACCTAGAAAAGAAGATTCCATGAAGAGCCACAGCACGCACGAAACCTAGGAGGTAGGAATGTACACTGTGTGTTCAAGGGATACGTATGCCCACGCGTCAGGACCCAAAGGTTTAGGCAGCAGAGCCCTGGGAAAGAGTAAGGAGAATTGTGGATGGACCAGTTTCACATTTTAATATCTTCTCCTTTCTAAGTCTATTGTACTTCCAAACCTTTTCTCTTTCATTAAACAAAATTCATAGTAAAAATAATGCTAACTTCCTCATTAATCCATTTCTTACACACATAAAATTTAAATATTCTAATAAAAGTAGAAAAATTGTGATATTTTTGAAAGCTTCAAAATTAAGATCTTGCATAACAAGTGGCACATTTTCTATGTAAAATGTAGAGCATTACCAAAAAAAAAAAAAGCCCAGTACTGTTGAGTCGATTGTGACTCAAATAGCGACCCTGTATTACAGAGTAGAACTGCCCCATAAAGTTTCCAAGGAATGCCTGGTGGATTTGAACTGCAAACCTTTTGCTTAGCAGCCGTAGCACTTAAACACTATGCTACCAGGTTTTCCAGAGCATTACTAATGAACATTAAATATAAATCAGCCTTTCAAACTAGAGTACGCAGAAGTTCAAAAAAGGTTCTGTCTTTGAAAGAACAAAGGTAAGTTTGAAGCATAGACCAAATAGGTTCAGATCAGCTATGATTTTTACAAATATTCAAGCGCCCATTAGAAAAGCCTCCTTTTCCTTCATTCATGCCAACAATTTCATTTATCCCTTTTAAGATGCTTCAGTAATGGAAGTGTAGAGGCTAATTGATGTGATCTAATTTTTCAGATTCAGGAGTTTTGGAGAAGTGTCATTGTGGCAGTAAAGCTATCCATTAAAAATAGCATTTATAAACTGTCAGGAAGGATTACTTACTTGCCAGAGATGAAGCAGTTCAGATTGCCCACCTCCTTTTTCAAGATTCCTAGAAATACATATTTGCATTACATGTGAGAAATATAGCCAAATACATAACTGAGGCTAAAACAATATTTTTTTTTTTTTTTTTTCCTAACAGCACAGGTAAACCTCAAGCCACCTAAGCCACAAGGGAAAGTAGTGGCAACCTGAAAGTTTGATGTCTGGGAAATTTTTTTCTAATTAGTGAACAGACCACAGGAAGAGAAGGACTTGGTGTACCACATTTATTGAATGCCCTTTGAGAGAATAGCATTTCAGTAGGCACTATGTGCATGAGAGAGAAAGGACAAAGGAAAAAAGCAAAAGCTAGGGTTTTTTTTTTTTTTTTAGAGAAAAGGGAAGTTATTCAACATTGAGTATAATTTAACAAGATAAATAGATGTGCATTCAAAGCATTCGTTTAGCAGACTTACTGAATCAAATTTCATGTCTGAAATTATCCCCTCTAACTCCTCATATGCTGCAGGGCTGAGTGGCTTTTCAAAATCTAAGCCTGAAATTGTCACTTTCCTGTTTATAACCTAGCACCGGCTCTTTCATGACTTTTGGGACAAAGCCCAGATTCTTTAGTGTGTCACTAGACCTCTATGGTTTAGGTTCTGCCTGATTATCCAACCCTATTTCTTGTATCAACCACCTTTCACCTAACCTTCCTCCATTGCAACCAGAAATTTCCTGCACGCAACACCTTTGTGCATCTAGTCAGGATTATCCCCCAGAATGTCCTCATACCCTTTTCTTCTTGGGAGACAGTCTTTTTGATAATAGAGACTCAGCTCAGGCATCATTTCCTTCCCATCTTACCACATTTCCTGACCAGCTTATGCAACCCTTGAATGGATTCTTAAGGCATAAGTCTTCAGACTGTTACGGGGATTAAATGAAACACTAATAGGTAAAGGGCCTAAAAATAGTGACTATCATTAAACAATAGGTAATAATAATTATTAAATTAAATATTGTTAAATATTAATAATTATCCTATACTGAGAGACAGTATAACATGGTTGTTAAAAGAGTGAGCTGGGAGTCAGACGGCTCAGTTCCACCACTTACAGCTCTGTGACTTTAGGCAATGATGGGAACAATAACAGTTTCTATCCCATAAGGTGGTTGTGAGGGTCACTATATTTTTACGCAGGTAATGCGTGCCTTCTACGTTTGTTTGCCAACCATGCCCTCCCCTCGCAAGGTATTTCCATAAGTGCTGCTATGCCATATTTTTTTTACATGCTTCTGTAAAAAAAAAATTTAGCGCAGTGCACTTATAAAAATACCTCATAAGGGGAGGGCGCAGTTGCCAAACAAACGTAGAGGGTACACGTTATTTACGTTAAAATATGGTGATGAGTTAGAACAGGAAAAGCACTTACCATCTGCCACATAGTAAGTGGTCACTTAATGTTAACTATGTTGATGATGATGGTGTATTTTTTAAACATTTTAATGGAAATTTTTAAATATATACAAAAGTAGGGACAATAATACAATGAAAGTCCATATGTTCAACATGTAGCTTTAGGAATTATCAAAATTTTGCCATTATTGTTTCACTTTGCCCCTCTTTTCTCTGTTTGTTACAACAGACTAAAATTCTAGGGTATTTTAAGGACATCAAATTTTGTTGTTATTAGGTACCGTCAAGTGGACTCCAACTCATAACAACCTCATGTATAACAGAATGAGATGTTGCCCAGTCCTGCATTATTCTCACAATAGCTGCTATGTTTGAGCCCATTGTTGCAGCCATGCTGTCAATGCCTCTCATTGAGGGTGTCCCTCTTTTTCACTGACCCTCTACTTTGCCAACCATGAAGTCTTTCTCCAGCGACTGGTCCCTTCTTATGACATGTCCAAAGTAGCGAGACAAAGTCTCACCATTCTCACTTCTAAGGAGCATTCTGGCTGTACTTCCTCCAAGACAGATTTGCTCATTCGTTTGGCAGTCCATAGTATAGTCAATATTTTTCACCAACGTTACGATTTGAATGCATCAATTCTTCTTAGGTCTTCCTTTGTCATAGTCCAATTTTCACATACATATGAGGTGTTGGAAAATACCATGACTTGGGTCAGGCACATCTTAGTCATCAAAGTGACACCTTTGCTTGTTAACACTTTAAAAAGGTCTTTTGCAGTAGATTTGCCCAGTGCAATGTGTTGTTTGATTTCTTGACTGCTGCTTCCATAGACACTGTTGATCGAAGAAGAATGAAATTCTTGACATTATTCATTAGTTTACATTTAAATGCTGCTCTAAGAAATAATGACTTCTAAGATAGAATCACAATACCTTTTACACCGCTATCTTGCATATACTTCTATAGTAGCATCGATGATATTTTATCAAATTTATTTACCTATCTTTCTTTCTAGGCTCTGAGCCTTTTGAAAGCAGTGACTGTCTAATTCATCTTAGCCTTTGGTCTACTGGCTAGAAAATGGTGGGAACTCAACAAATGTATTTTAAGGAAGGAAGGAAGGAAGGGGTGGCTCATAGAACAAAGTAAGACAATTGACATTAAAATAGATACAATACAGTATAATGCGTGCCTGACTAGCAATAAGGACTAAATACTGTAATTCTAGAGAGGTGACTCAGAAACCTATGCATAAATGCATAGCAGGGTTTGATTTGCAGGCAGGTTGTTATTTCACTGTCTGGGCCCGGTAGGGAGAAAGAATGCAAAAATAAATCAAGTGTGTTATTCTGTATCACACTGGTGTCAAAACATCCATTTTGGAGTTTGTGTCTATACCCCACCTCTGGTAATGATGTTATTTATTATTATTGAAGAACTTTTATGTTTGAATCTCTGTGACCTTTAGTGTGAGGTAAAAAAGCATACAAAGTACAGACATCAGATCGTTAGGGTCAAATTCTAGCTTGGCCCTTAATTAGATCTGCAAGTTATTTACTGTCTCTAGGCTTCTAGTAGGCTTCAGTTCTTCATTTTTAAAGTGGGGACAATAATAACATCTAAATCACAGGATTGTTGAGAGCATGTTACGTGCTTAGAACAATGCCTGATACATGATAAAAAAAAAGAATATATATATTTTTAATTCTTTAATTCTTATCTAGAGATAATACAAGAGATCAATGAGATCAATTTAAGACACTTCGTCTGTCATAGAATTGTTAACAAACTTGACAGCAATTCCACAATAAATCACACCAAGGAGTGGGATTTGTTTATTGCCAAACTGAGGACTTCAGATACTTTTGGTTGCAATTCAGTCTCACCTCTGTCAAATGTGATTGCAAAGAGGGGAAAAAGGCAATTATCACCATATGAGATAGGATAATCAGTTTTCACTAATTGCTTTTCAGGCTTTTTGAGGCAATCTTAGAAACTTAACACATGACGCCCACTATGTAAACATTAAGGTGATGACTTGGTGCAAAGTTGGCTTTAAAATGAATAAAATAGCTTCAATAATAATCATAATAATAATTATATTATCTATTTTACTATAGTGAATGACTACCATGTGTTTTTATATATTAGGTCAAACCAAATAACACTGCCAATATTTGGCTTTTTTTTTGACCTAAGAAAATGGCCATGGACTAAACTTCAGCCTACATACTTTTTTTCCCATTCTTCCGGATAGTAGCCGTCTCATTTTTTCAGATAAGGAAGCCAGTGCTTAGACAGAGTAGGTCACTTGCCGAAGCTACACAGCCACAAGGGGACAGCATGGGACACAGGCCAAGGTTCTTTGGGCTCATGTCATTAGTGGCTGTTTCCAACATCGTTGTGCATGTTTCCTGGTCATGTAAATAATAAGATCTAAGACATGTTTGTGGTAGTAAAGAGGCTGGGCAGCAAAATATTAAATGTTTTAAGAGGGGTAAATATTTAACGATTAATCAAAGGGAGCATAAAGCATATTGTTTTCTTAGCAGAAGATATGGATTAAAGATGTGAGTTCCATGGCGCATAAAACAGAGTATTTTTCCTACTTGTAATAATGAGATAATTACCATCTATCGATTTCTGCATATCCTATTGTATGTGTAAATAGTCACAATCATATTGATGTGCAAAAGGAATTCCTTATTTGTTTAACCTTTTAAGGGGAGAGTGAGAAAGAGAAAATATCGCACATTGAGGGACACAATGATTTGAAAGAAGTTGAAGCAAAGGCTGAGTGGAAGGCAGAATCCACTTGGTGAAAAGTGCCCCAGTCTGGGAGACAAGAGAGCTGAGCTCCTACCTGTTTCTCACTAATAGCTGTTGTGAACCCTGAGTAAATCAGTTCCCCTTCCTGGGCCTTAGATCCCTCCTGTCTAAAGTAAGATAGCTGAACATGATGCTCTTGAGGTTTCTTCAAGATTTTAAACTTATTAATCCTGTGAAATTAGATAAGTAATTATCTTTTAAAATGTACATTTTGTAAAGATGGAAGAAATAAACTGGCAATACATGAAGTAGCTTATAATTAGAAATGCTTCCCATATTTAACTACAGTTTATTTCTTAGAACTGAGTGAGTTACAGTTAAACTAATTTCAGACCAGAGTATTAAAAAAAAAAAAAAAGAGCTAGACTTTACTGAGTACTTGCATATTTTTGGATGATAAGATATTACTCACTATTGGTTAAAGTGCTTGGCTGCCAACCAAGAGGTTGGTGGTTTGAACCCACCAGCCACTCCATGCGAGAAAGATGTGGTAGTCTGCTTCCATAAAGATTTACAGCCTTCGAAACCACACGGAGTAGTTCTGCTCTGTCCTATAGGGTTGCTATGAGTTGAAATCAACTTGACCCAAGTGGGTTTTTTTGTTGTTGTTCTGTATATAAACCAAATTTTATTAATTACTTAAGTCTTAAGATGAATGCAAACATTTATTCATTCAATTGTGTAAAATGACTTGGGTGACCTGGAAGTTTTGCTTTTTACATGTATGCAATGACACTCCAGGCTTATTTGGTTTTAGAGTAACTTCCTTGCTTTCAACATCACACTGAGCAGGGTGAGTAATATGATAATCATAAATTTATCCCCATCCATTGCTTCTGCCTGTCAATACCCTAATTACGTCTCTAACCCATTTGGATGACTCAGAGTCAATGCCGCGAATACTGATGGGAAGAGATGAGGCAACGGAAAGAACTTATCGCAGTTCCATCCTGACTTTCTGCTTTTACCATTCGTCCAGCTGAGAATTTTAGGGCACAAATAAGAGAAAAGTCTGATCATCAAAAGAGAACTTACTAGTCTTTTAAAATGTGACAGGCTCACATGACAGGCAGGCTACAAAGAAAGCATCTCTAACTTGCTGGACAGCATTTCCAATTATCAGTATTTTCCTGGTACTTTTTTTTTTTTTTCAAGTTACAGCTGCTTATTTTCGAGTGAATGTTGCAGAAAAATAAAATGTAGCGTATGTAATTTTTTAGTGAAATATATTCTTATTTATTTGCATAGAGAATGTTCTATTTTAAATTTTGTATTTATGGAACATAAAAATTCACGCATTTGACAAGACAGTTTTTTTTTTTTTCTTCAGAAGAGGCTTTTCCTCTGAAGTGGGAAGACGGAAATAAAAACCTGACATTGATCGATGCTGAAAATATTCCATTTTCCTTTAACATTTAAAAATGACATGTGATCATGTTTCAAGTGGGAATGGCTCCATTAAAAACTGTGGAATCAACTCATTGCTATTAATGAAAATAGACTATTTTAAAATGAATATGCAATTTCCATATTTATTAAGCCTCTACTATGTGCATGGTTATGCTCTCTAGAGAAATAAACCAGGGGTGGCCTTGTTCCTTAAGGAGCTTACAATTTGGGGAAATGTATGCATACAGAATGATAAAACAAATCAGAATATGGTATCATAGTTGATATATAAACAAAAATAATGGGTGCTTGAGAGAGGGAGACCTTGACTCCTCTGAGGAAATAAGGAAGAGATCACAGAGGAGAAAAATCCAAGTTGAGCCTTGAAGGTTACAAGGAATATTATTCCCAGATGAAGAAACAGGGGCAACGCATTGCAGGAAGGGGTAATACTAACAGATGTTAAGGAGGTGTGTAGAGTATTCGGGAACTGGTTGCCAGGCCAAGATGGCTCCAGTGTAAAATAAGGTAAGTTGAGGCCAGGTTGTGCAAGTTATTCGATGTGAATGTAAAGATGGCCTGGCTGCTATGACTGTCACATCACAAGCCACCCAGGCTCCTCTGGGTGACTAGATAGTTGTACTTTTCTTCCCTCCACCGTCAGGTGCTTCTTTGCTAACACTGCTGTTTAAATTTGTGCTTTCCCAATTACTAGAAATTACTGGCAAGTTTGAGCATCTTTACACGTGTTCATAAGTTACTTGGATTTCACTTTTTGTGGTTTATCTTTTTGTGACTTGTTGTTTGCTTCCTGATATGTAGACACACTTTACAAATACTTGTCTTAATCGTTCATCACTTTTATATGTTATGCTTCCATTGTATTTTGCTTATTTTGTCTAGGATTTTACTCAATACACAAGCTTTATTTTTTCCTGTTTATTTAACAAAGACTATGTGCCAGGTACTGTTTTAAGTGCTTTATAAAAGTTAACTCGCTTAATGCTCACAACCACCCTAGGGAGAAAGTATTAATATCTCCAAATTACAGCAAGGAAATTGAGACCCTAGAGGTTACATAACTTCCCCAAAGCCATGCTGTTAGTAGGTGTGAACCAAGGAAATTGGTTCCTAGGAAATTGGACCCAGACCGTAGGGTCGCTGTGAGTCACAATGGACTTGACAGCAACAGGTTTGGTTTTTTGGTTTTTTCCCTTACAGCAGCTGTATTTCATGTCTCATTAAACAAGGCCTTTCCTAAAAAAAAAAAAAAAAAAAATTTCCTAACAGTGATTATAAAAATGACCTCCTAGATATTCTTTTAATAATTTTATACTTCTGTGATACTTAGGCTTAGAATTTTAATCAGTCTGAATTATATTCTTTTGCACAATTTGAGGTAGGAACCTTTTATCCTTAAATGTCACATCATTTATTATACTATCCATCACTTCCTCATTGATTTGAAAAGATAAAATAGATTTTCGTATGTATATGGGCTTTCTTACAACTCCTTGATTCTACCTCATAGTTCCATGTCTCCATTCTGTCACTAGTACCACAGTGTTTTCGTTACAGATACCCCTTGCTGTCTGAAAGTAGAGCATTCCTATGAAACCTTTCATAAGGTGCAATGGTGTAAAGGGAAGAAGCAATTACCAGTAATTTGTACTGGAAAAAAAATTTAAGCATTCCCAGACCCCCCAAAATAACCTACCAAATCATACCAAATAACACATGAAACCTAAAGTAACACTAAAACCGAATAAAGAACCAAACCCATTGCTGCTGAGTTCACTCCAACTCACAGCTACCCCACAGGGTTTCCAAGGCTGTAAATCTCTGTGGAAGTGACTGCCACATCTTTCCAACTGCCAGACTTTCAGTTAACAGTCCAGCACCTTAACCACTGTGCCTCCAGGACTCCCTGCCCCCCTCCACACACACACAAAAAAAACATGTAGTACAAGCTGAGATGCTGAGTGTAGTTCCCAGGGAAGGAGTTTGGCAATGCCACTCTTGCTGCTCGGGGTGCATGCTGCCTCTTTAACAGCTGGCTGCCAAAAGAACGCTAAACGGTATTTCTGCTTTTCACCATTTTTTATAAAAGTGAAAATCGTCTTGGGATTGCATTTGGTTAACGAAAACAGTTACTAATGTAAGTCTTTCGTAAAAGGTCTTAGGCATAAAGCAAAATTTTGGAAAGCGGGGGACATCTGTACTGTAATTTTATGGCATTGATGTTAATATGGTAAGTATCCCCTTTCCAAGATATTCTTCACTGTTCTCATGTATTTAATCCTCCAAAGAAAAATACAGGATTAGCTTCTCCTACGAAGTTTTTTTTGGGGGGCGAGGGTGGTGGTGGAGAATTTTGACTTTGTATGCAATGTACTTTAAATTAATTAGAAGAAAACTGATATCACTAAAATGATTATCATTTCCATACCAGAAAATTATGTCTTTACATTTATTAAGATCTTTTTTGTACTTCACTGCATTTTTACAATTTCCTTCATAAAGATCTTACACAATATTTACAAGCTTATTCCTAAGTATTTTATCGCTTTTTCCACTTTTAATGAGATCTTGAATCCATTAAAATTTCTGATTGGTTCCTGCTGATATATATAGGAAAGCTAGTAATATTTGCATATCATTCTTGTATAGAAATGCCATAGTAAGTCTTCTTATTAATTCTAATAGCTTTTCAAGTAGGTATCTTGAAATTTTTAGTTGTCGCATCCATAAATATTGTTAGCTTTGTCTCTTCCTTTGCAATATTTATAATTTTTAATTATATTGGTCCATTCTGTATATATGTAAGTTATGTTGAAAACTATTGGTAATAATATTTCTAATTTTCTTTCCTGATTTTAACTGACATGCTCCAATGTTTCACCATTTAGAATGTTCTTACACGGAAGTTTGATTTTATTCCTAGAGTAGTTTATTTTGCCCTCACATTTAAATGATACTGTAACTAGTATGGAAACCCTGGTGGCGTAGTGGTTAAGTGCTATGTCTGCTAACCAAAGGGTCGACAGTTTGAATCTGCAGGTGCTCCTTGGAAACTCTATGGGGGCAGTTCTACTCTGTCCTATAGGGTCGCTATGAGTTGGAATCGACTGGACAGCACAGGGTTTGGGTTTTTTTGGTTTGGTAACTAGTATAGAACTCTAGGTTCTCAATCCTTTTGACTCAGAACTCTCTAGCATCTTTCTATAAGAGGGCAAGTCTGATGCCAATCTGATTGCCATTCCATTCTGGTAACTTAGGGTCCTCCACTCCCTTCCTTTTTAGTTTTTAGGAATGTTTTCATCCTTGGAGTTCAAAAATTTCATCCAAATGTATATAGAGCCAGGGTTAAAGTTGCGAGAGGAAACCAAGATAAATTTGGCTTTTAGATAAACAATGAATAATTTTTTAGTATAAGTACATCCCGCATACATGGAGTTGTATTTGATACATCCAACAACTCTATTTGGCATATTTTATTAATGTTATTACTATTTTATTACTATTACTGTTTAGCATTAAGTGGGCTCATTTTCAACTGACAGAAAGTTTTCTTAATTATTTCTTTGACATAGTGTACTAGGTCAAAAAACTGGTTCTTAAAAATCACTGTGCATATTGAATGTAGCATTAGTTTTATTCACCAGACAAGCTCTTTTTAATTTGGTATTGTTTCTTAGATGCTTGCTTAATAGAATAGAGGGAAAAAGTGATCTTTTTTTCTCCTTTATTCTCTGTTTTAGAAAGACAAATATTGGAAATCCTCAATCTATTATTGCCCATGCCTCATAACCTTTCTATTATATTTATATATTTTGTCTTTTATGCCTACATTTTGGGAAGTATCTTCAGCCACAATAATTTTATTATTTAGACCTTTCATTAAAATTTTTAAATTTTAACTATCATGGTTCTAATTTTTAAGAATTTTATCTTGTTCTCAGATTATTCCCTTTTTATAGCAATTTTCTCTTGCTCTATGATTTTTATTTAAATCAATTTTTGTTTTTTCATTTTCTTGGTTCTTTCCAAGGTTAGTTCTGTTTTCTCAATTTTCTTCTGTGGCAAAGTGTGGATTTTCTCAAATATCTGGTGACCCTTGGTAGTTCATTCTTAATTATAGGCATTCATATTTATACATGAACAATTTGGTTTATCAATAAAAGTAATTGCAGAGGTTTTCGTAATAGTTGTGGAGGCCTATTTTTGCAATATGCCTCTCCCCTATATTGGAGAGGGGAATCTGTGAGAAAGAGGTCCTAGGCATGCTGGCTGTCCTTTGATATGCAGGCACAAAAAAACAAAATCAAACCAATTGCCGTTGAGTTGATTTCAACTCATAGCAACCTCATGTGTTACAGAGTAGAATTTCTCCTTAGGATTTTCTTGACTGTAATCTTTACGGAAGCAGATCACTAGGTCTTTCTCCCACAGTGCTGCTGGATGGGTTCGAATTACCAACCTTTCGGTTAGTTAAAAAAAAAAAAAAAACCATTGCTGTCACGTCGAGTCCAACTCATAGTAGCCCTATAGGACAGAGTAGAACTGCCCCCTCGAGTTTCCAAAGAGTACCTGGTGGATTTGAACAGCTGACCTTTTGATTAAGAGTCATAGCACTTAACCACTAACACCACCACCAAGGTTTTTGTTTAAGTAGTGGGGTGCAAACCATCTGTACCACCCAGGGACTTCAGGGACCACATGCAAGAACAAGGAGGCAGAAGTTTTCCTCTGGGCAGCACATTAAAGATGAAGTGCTTTAACAAAGGACAATGTAAAATCTGAAGACAACAGCATCAGTGATTTTAGAACAACTTGATTCAGAGCCATTACTATAAATGCTTCTGTGGCAAGAGTGTCTGATACTTAAAATAACATGGTGTTGTGGATTGAGTTGTGTCTTCCAAAAATGTGTGTCAACTTGGCTAGGCCATGATTCCCAGTATTGTGTGATTGTCCACCATTTTGTCATCTCATATGATTTTCCAATTTGTTATAATTCCTACCTCTGTGATGTTAATGAAGCAAAATTAGAGGTAGTTATGTTAATGAAGCAGAACTCAATCTACAAGATTAGGTTGTATCTTGAGTCAATCTCTTTTGAGGTATAAAAGAGAGAAGCAAGCAGAAAGACAGGGGACTGCCTATCACCAAGAAAGTAGAGCTGGGAGCCGATCACATCATTTGGACCAAGGGTCCCTGAGCTGAGATGCTCCTAGACCAGGGGAAGGTTGATAACAAGGACTTTCCCCCAGAACTGACGGAGAGAGAAAGCGTTCCCCTGGAGCTGAAACCCTGAATTCAGACTTCTAACCTCCTAGATTGTGAGAGAATAAATTTCTGTTTGTTAAAGCCATCCACTTGTGGTATTTCTGTCATAGCAGCAATAGATAATTAAGACATGTGGTGTTCTTCAGCACTCTTGCTCTATGTTCAGCATTGTCTGCAAAAGGCAGAGGAAGGTATATAGATCGCACATGGTATTATTTCCCATCTGTGAGGGTAAGATCTCTTATTTTGATACTCAACTTAGAAAAGAACTGGTCAAAACTGAAAGCATAGAGACTCACCAGGATATAACTAGGTTTTGTACAAAATGATCGTATATAAAAGTAGACTCGAAGTACTGATAAGAGTATGAATGTACTTTAAAATATTTTGCCAATCAAGGTGTCGATGACCCACAACTGTAAACTTTATGGTGCAATTTTCTTGTTATGAAGATTTCTTAAAATACAGAATATTTTAAATGCCTAATTCTGAAAACTTAGTTATTGCTTTATTTCATACTTTTCCCTCTCATTTTGCCTTTTTAAACACGCACACTTTTTTCAAGTCTAAAATACATTCTGAATATTTCCTCTCAGTCAGAGATGGTGCTTTGTGTTATCAAAGACCAGAAGACCTGCCTCTTTCCATTTGCTGTCTTTAGGCCCACATGTTTATGGATCAAAAGAAAGCTCCAGCCATCATTCTACATTCTAAGCAGCAACGTAGGAAAAGGGAATAGAAAAAATGAAGGACACATGCTACTTGTCTTTTAAGGACATTCTCAATATCTGACAAACACTTCTGCTTGTATACCAATGAGCAGAACTTAGTCATATGGCTACGCCTTGCTGCAAGGAAGGTGGGAAATGTAGTCCTTATTCTAGGGGTCTCTGTATCCAGTTAAAATTCAATAGCCTTTGTTCCAGATTAAAGAGGACTAAAAGGACATGACAACTAAATGCAACGCATGATCCTGAATTAGATCCTAGAGCTGGAAAAAAATAGTTATAGAAGACAATATTGTGACAATTGGTGAAACTAGAATATGAGCTGGATATTAGATAAGAGTATGGCATTAGTATTAAATTTCCCTAGCCTGATACTTATATTGTGGTTATGTAAGAGAATATTCTTGTTCTTAGTAAATACTTGCTGACATATTAAGGAGTATAGGGGCATGATTTTTGCAACATACTCCCTAATGGTTTGGATAAAATATGTATATTGTTGTAAAAAGTGAGAGAGAGAGAACAAATGAAGCAAAATGTTAATAATTGGGAATCTGGGTAAAGAACATCTTGGATTTCTCTGTACTACGCTTGTAAATTTTCTGAGTTAAAATTATTTCATGATAAAAAGCTTTGATAAAATCAAGAGCTCTAAGAGAGGTTTGGAGCCCTGGTGGTACAGTGGTTAAGGGCTCAGCTGCTAACCAAAAGGTCAGCAGTTCGAATGCACCAGCCACTCCTTGGAAACTCTATGGGGCAGTTCTGTTTTATCCTATAGGATTGCTATCTATGAGTCATAATCAACTTGACGGCAGTGGTTTTTTTTTTTTTTAAAGGGGGGATTTAATTAGGTTTAGTTTAACTAACTGAATGTGACAGAAAACTTAAAATACTAGTGCTTTCAAAAAGATAGGAGTTTATATCTTGCTCACTTAAAATAAGTGTGGTCATCCAAGGCTGGTATGGTGTCCCTTGGTGCCAAAGGCTTGGACTCCTACTATCTTATTGACTCTCCATAGTTTTCATTTTCATGGTCACCTCATGGTACAAGATAAATGCTGGAATTTCAACCATTGCATCCACATTTTAGGTAAGAGGAAGGAGAAGATGATGAAAAAAGCACATGCCTTTCCATTAAAAACATTTTCTACAAGTTGCACCTTCTTCTTATCTCCCTGTAACTGAAAATTGGTCATATTACCATATCTAGCTGCAAGACAAGGTAATAAACACAACCTTATTGCTGGGTACTCATATCCCCACTAAAAATCAGAAGTCATTGTAGAAATTGGATATCGAGAACAATGAGGAGTATCTGCCATACCAGTGTTTTTGTATATCCATTATTCATTCATTTATTCTAAATATATCCTTTGAGTATTTATCATGTACCAGGTACTGTGTTGGAAACCCTGGTGGCGTAGTGGTTAAGTGCTACGGCTGCTAACCAAAGGGTCAGCAGTTCGAATCCACCAGGAGCTCCTTGGAAACTCTATGGGGCAGTTCTGCTCTGTCCTATAGGGTCGCTATGAGTCAGAATCGACTCGACGGCACTGGGTTGGGTTTTTTAGGTACTGTCATAGGATTTGAGATAAAATGATAAGAAAAAAACACACATGGTCCCTGCCCTATTGAAATTTTAAACTAATGGGGAAGACAAGCGAAATGAAATAATCAAACATGTATCACTATAAACTGAGGGGCTGTTGTAAGAGAAATTACTGAATATTTTGAGAATATTTCACAGAAAGATTTTACCAAATCAGGGTAGGGTGGTGGTGGTTGTGGTCCAGGAAGCCTTTCCTGAGGAGGCAATATGTGTACTTAAATCTAAAGGATTAGTGGGAATTAGCCATTCGAAGGAGGGACTGTGGCAGGAAATACATTTACAGCAGAGACAACAGCACATTAAAAAATCTCAAAGTGAAAAGGAGCATATACCAGTTAAGAAACTGAAGGAAGACCTGTGGGTTGGAGTACAGAGAGGAAGGGGAGAAGTGGAAGGAAAGGAAGCTAGAGTTAAAGTTAAAATGTCAAAGTTAAATGATGCAGAAACTATGATGGGTCACATAAAGTATGTGTGCCTTTATCCTAAGTCTAATAGGAACTCATTGAACAGTTTGAGACAGTGAGTAACATGACCAGATTTATATTTTTGCAAAGATTTTGTAAATGCAGTGTAGAGAACAAATGAAAAGGTGTAAGAGGAGACTACTCTCAGAGGCCAGGCAAAATGAGAGACAGAAATGTGGACAGAGTCAAGAGATAATCAGGAGATAAAAACAATAGGACTTTATGATAATTTAGATATGGTATTGAGAATGAGAGTGAAAGAGGACTTCCAGGTTTCTAGTTGTACAAATAGATGAATGGTAGACTTTACTGAAACAGAAATACCAAATAAAGATTAGGTTTAGGGGCAAAGTGTTAATTTTTAGTTTTTTTTAAAGATTGTCTTAGTCATCTAGTGCTGCCATAACAGAAATACCACAAGTGGATGGCTTTAACAAAGAGAAATTTATTTTCTCACAGTATAGTAGGTTACAACTCCAAATTCAGGGTGTCAGCTCCAGGGGAAGACTTTCTTTCCCTGTCAGCTCTGGAGGAAGGTCCTTGTCCTCAATCTTCCCCTGGTCGAGGAGTTTTTCAGTTGCAGGGACTCTGTATCCAAAGGACACGCTCTGCTTCTTGTGTTGCTTTCTTGGTGATGTGAGGTCCCTGACTCTCTGCTTCCTTCCCGTTCCTTTTATCTCTTGAGAGATAAAAGGTGGTACAGGCCATGCCCCAGGGAAACTCCCTTTACCTTGGATCAGGGAGGTGACCTGAGTAAGGGTGGTGTTACAATCCCACCCTAATCCTCTCAAGATAAAATTACAATCACAAAATGGAGGACAATGACACAATACTGGGAATCATGGTCTAACCAAGTTGATACACACATTTTTGGGGGGACATAATTCAATCCATGACAAGGATGTTAAGTTTGAAGTGCCTTTCAGGCATTTAAGTAGAGATTCAGGTAGGCAGTTAAATATACAGGCCTGGATCTCAGAGGAAATATCAGAGCTAGAGATAAAGACTGGAGAGGGCTTGGCATATAGATACTTGGGAACTAAACCCAGGGCAAATTAGATCATCTACAGAGATCATACAGAGAAGAAAATATGAGGATCTAGGACCCTTTTTTTTTTTTTTTTTAGGACCCTAGACAAGGAAGAAAGGTTATACATTTAGAGCAGAGACAAGAGCGCATTAAAAAAATCTCAAAGAGAAAAGGAGCGTATACCAGTCCTTGATCATTTGGGTAGGTGGCACTGGCAAAGTGGAGGATCTTTGGAGTGGTGGCCAGAGATCCCCCACCCAACAAGACTCTGGACAGCACCCCCACTCCTCACATTTGGTTGGGGCCAGGTCCTGATGGCTAGATGCACACTGCAGTGAGTGCCCTGGTGACCATACCAGAGACTAGGGGAACATGCTGCCCCCCTTCTACTCCCCAGCCCCTCCCAGTGACCAGTGGTGCTCCCCCCTCCTCTGCCCAGAGATCTGCGGCATGCTCTCCCATGCCACTGAACCTGCAACCAGAAGTTCCTGCCCACTCCACACACTCCTGTGCCTCCCCACCCACTCAGCATGTACTCCTGCTGCATACCAGTGACTAGAGGCATGAGACCTTCCCTCCTTTGTCCCCTACCCGGCCACAGGCAACCAGCAGTATAAGTTCCCATGCCACCTACTTGGTGACTGGTGACCCATGCATCCTCACCCCCACACCCAGCAACTGGTGGTGTGCATACACAATGCCCAACCAATCAACCAGTGAGAATGCTCCCTGCACCTGTGCCCTGGTGACCAGCCAACAGACACATCACCTCATCAGCAATACCAGGCACATCCTGAAAGTCACCATCTGCTCCTCAGCTAAACAAGCAGAAGATCCTAGTGCCCTTACCTTATGTCTGCCTAGCTGCAATGTCACATATCACACATCCAAACAGTTCCTGCAGGGCATCTGCACTTGCACTGAAACCACTTGATACCACGCCACCTACTGAGATGCCAATTCATGCACACACAGCAGGCCTACCCTGTCCATTTGGGTAGCATTCCCTCAGCAGATACACACACATCCTGCCCTGACTGACTTCCAGAGAACATACTAACTGCTAATACCAACCTGAAATGATCCCATGTGGAAAGACCCTGACCACTCAACACTTGTCACCCAATATCAGGGGAAAGAACCTGCTCTCTCACCTCCACCCAATTCAGTAAGAGAAGATATATGAGCCTAATCACAGAGGATTCATGTGTGAATGAGAGCCACCATACCCACTAGTGAGGGAAAATCACACCCAGCCAACAGACACTACCAAAGTCACACATAGAACAGAACCACAAAACAACAATTAAAATAATAAAAAGGAAGAAAGGCATCCTAAAGAGAAAGAGAAGAAACGAAGCTCTGGCTACATCAAAACAAAACACAAAAATTCAGGACAAAACAAACATACATACAATCAATAAAGAAGTATATTAATTAATTAATTAATTAATACCTCAGAGAGAGCAGACAATAACAAATCATATGAAGAAACAGGATAAGATGGCTCAAACAAGTGAGTAAAATAAAGGGATAGAAAACCTTCCTGTGGAAAAACTGGTAATATAACTACTTGATAAAGAATTCAAAAGATGTGTATATAGGATCCTCAAAGAGATCAACAAAACACAGACAAAGCCCTAGAAGAATTCAGGAAAACAATACAAGCACCAAATGACAAAATATATATACAATTAGAAACCATACAAAAACAACAACTAGACATTCAGGAGATCGACAATAAAATATCAGAAATAGATAACTCAATGGAAGGACACAGAAATAGAATTGAATCAATGGAAGAAAGAATCAGTGAAATAGAGAACAAATTCCTTGATATTTATTTGAGGATCAATTAGAAAAAGGAAGAAGAAAAACGAAGAAAGCCTAAGAGTTAGTATGTGACACTATCAAAGGGAATAATTTACACTAAATAGGAATTCCAGAAGAGGAGGAGAAAAAAGTACAGAGAGAATTTTGGAAGACTTATTGACAGAAACTTCCCTAATATCATGAAAGAAGAGAAGATTTCCATCTGAGAAGCTCAAAGGACCCTGCACAGGATAGACCCCAAAAGAAAGGCATTGAGACATAATTAAACTTTCCAAAACCAAAGACAAAGAAAGAAGTCTGAGAGCAGCTCATGAAAAATGACGTATCACCTATAAAGGGGCATCGATAAGACTAAGCACTCCATGCAAGCAAGAAGACAATGGCAAGACATATATAAAACCTTGTAAGAAAAGAATTGCCAACCAAGAATCATATATCCAGCAAAATTGTCTCTCAATACGTTGTCTCAAATACAATGGTGAAACTAGGACATTCCTAGATAAACAGAAATTAAGGAAATTTGTAAAACCAGGCCAACCTTACAAGAAATACTAAAATGAGTACTTCAAACAGAGAACCAATGACATCAGACTACACACAGATTAAGACACACGACAGCATCACCCAGATACCAATTCAGATAAAGAATTCTCAAAAGTAAAATAAAGCTGCAAAACTGAAAACAAGGAACAGAGATGTCAATCTGTAGACGATGACAACTTCAAAACAAAAAGGAGAAATAAATGGTGTAGTTTATAGAACTTCCATATGGAAAGGAAGTCAAGGTGAAACCAAGATATGACAGACTCTTTTAAACTTAGGAAGATAAAGGTAAATTTCAAAGTAACCACAAAGAGAATTAATAAATTCACTCACCAAAATAAAGAATATCAAAAAGACTCAGTAAACACAAAATCGACAACAATGGATACAAAAAGAAAATCCATAAACAAAAAGAACTCAGCACAAAAATCAAGCAGAACAAAGAACCATTAATACCACCATATATATATATATATATATATAGCAAAATGGTAGCAATAAATTCATACCTATTGATAATCACACTGAATGCAAATGGTTTAAATGTACCAATCAAGATACAAAGGCAGAATGTGTAAAAAAAAAAAAAAAAAAAAAAACATGGCCCATTAATATGTTGCCTACAAGAGACATACGTTAGAAAAGCATAAATGTGTTAAAAATCAAAGGATGGAAAAAAATATATCAAGCAAATGGCAACCAAAAGAGAGTAGAAGTGGAATAGCAATTTCTGATAAAAAAGACTTTAAGTCAAAATCCATTATAAGAGACAAAGAAGGGCATTATGTAATGATTAAAGGGTCAATCCACCAAGAGGACATAATTATAATAAATATTTACACATCCAATGGCAGAGCTCCTAAGTACGTATAACAAACTCTAACAGAATTGAAAAGAGAAATAGACAGTTGTACAATAATAGTAAGAGACTTTAACACATCACTTTTGATCATGGACAGAACAATTAGAAAGAAACTCAACAAAGATACTGTCTTAGTTATCTAGTGCTGCCATAACAGAAATACTACAGTGGATGGCTTTAACAAAGAGAAATTTATTCTCTCACAGTCTAGTAGGGTAGAAGTCCAAATTCAGAGCATCAGCTCTAGGGGAAAGCAGTCTTTCTCTGTCAGTTCTGGAGGAAGGTTCTTGTCATCAATCTTCCCTGGATTAGGAGCTTCTCTACACAGGAACCCTAAATCCAAAGGATGCGCTCTGCTCCTGGTGATGCTTTCTTGGTGGTATGAGGTACCCCCCTCCACTCATTTCCTTTCCTTTTATCTCTTGTAAGATAAAAGGTGGTGCAGGCCACACCCTAGGGAAACTCCCTGTACATTGGATCAGGGATGTGACCTGAGCAAGGGTGTTATATTCCACCTTAATTCTCTTCAACATAATCCAATGTTGCCACATTAACCACAGGCAGAGATTAGGATTTACAACATAAAGGAAAATTATATCAGTCAGAAAATGGAGGATTACCACGCAATACTGGGAATCATGGCCTGACCAAGTTGACACATATTTTGGGGGCACGCAGTTCAACCCATGACAATACAGAAGATCTAAACAGCACAGTCAACCAACTTGACCTCATAAACATATACAGAAAACATCACCCAACAGCAGCACGGTACACATTCTTCTCCAACGCTCATGGATCATTCTTCAGAATGGACCATATTTTAGACCACAAAGCAAGCCTCAATAAATTCAAAAACATCTAAGTAATACAAAGCACCTTCTCTGATAATGGTATAAAACTATAAACCAGTAACAGAAAGAACAAGGGAAAATATGAAATACATGGAAACTGAATAATACCTTACTTAAAAACTATTGAGTAAAGAAGATAGTAAAAAGTAAATTAAAAAATTCTTAGAATCAAATGAGAATGAAAACACAACATACCAAAACCTTAGGGATACAAGAAAAACAGTGCTCAGAGGAGAATTTATAGCAATAAATGCACACATCAAAAAAGAAGAAAGGGCCAAAATCAATAGCTTAACCCTATAACTTGAACAAGTAGAAAAGGAGCAGCAAAAGGAGTCCACATTCAACAGGAGAAATAACAGAGTAGAAATAAATGAAAGAGAAAACAGAAGAACAATAGAATCAACAAGACTGGAAGTTGGTTCTTTGAAATGATCAATAAAATTGACAAGCCACTGGTCAAATTAACAACAAAAAAAAATGACAAGATGCAAATAACCAAAATAAGAAATGAAATGGGTGACATTATGACAGATGCAATTGAACTAAAAAGGATCATAACAGAATATTATGAAAAATTGCACTCCAACAAATCTGAAAACCTAGAATACATGGAAAAATTTCTATAAACACACTACCTACTTAAAATAACACAAATAGAGGTCGAAAATTTGAACGGGTACATAATAAAAGAAGAAATTGAAGATGTCATATTAAAAAACGAACAAAATAAAAACCCCAACAAAGAAAAGCACCAGCCCAAATGCTCCCTGGAAAATTCTACCAAACATTCAGTGAAGAGTTGACACCAATTCTACTCACACTATTCCAGAACAGAGAAAAGGAAGGAATTCATTCTATGAAGCCAGTAAAACCCTGATATGAAAGCCAGGCAAAAACATTGCTAAAAAAGAAAATTATAGACCAATATCACTCATGAATATAGATGCAAAAATTCCCAACAAAATTCTAGTCAACAGAATATCAAAAAAATAATACATCGTGGTCAAGTGGGATTCATACCAGGGGTGCATGATGGTTCAAGATTAGAAAATTATTCAGTGTAATTCACCACATAAATAAAACAAAGGAAAAGAATCACATGATCATCTCAATTGACAAAAAAAAGATATTTGATAAAAACCAAAACTTTTCCTGATAAAAACCCTTAGCAAAATAGGAATAGAAAGTAAATTCCTTAACATAATAATGGGCATATATGCAAAACTAACAGCCAACATTGTTCTCAAAGGAGAAAGGCTGAGAGCATTCCTCTTGAGAACGGAAATGAAACAAGGATGCCCTTTATCACCACTCTTTCAATATTGTACTGGAAGTCCTAGCTAAACCGATAAGTCAAGAAAAGGAAATAAAGGGTATCCAAATTGGAAAGCAAGAAGTAAAACTATTCTTATTCACAGATGACGTGGTTCTATACATAGAAAATTCCAGAGATTCCACAAGACAGTTACTGGAACTAATAGAAGGATTCAGCAAAGTGTCAGGGTACGATATGATCACACAAAAATCAGGTGAATTCCTACACGTTAACAAGGAGGACTCTGAAAAGGAAATCAAAGAAAACAATAACCATTTACAATAGCCCCTAAAAGGATAAAATACCTAAGAATAAATCTAACCAGGGACATAAAAGACTTATGCAAGGAAAACTATAAAACAGTACTGCAAGAGATCTATGTAAATGGAAAAACATTCCATTCTCATGGATTGAAAGTCTTAACATTGAGAAAATATCAATTCTACTAGAATCAGTCTAGAATGGGGGGCACAGGGTTGGAGGAAGACTCATTAACAACCTGTGTTATACAGGTGACACAACCTTGCTTGCTTAAAGTGAAGTGGACTTGAAGCACTTACTGATGAAGATCAAAGACCACAGCTTCAGTATGATGAAGATCAAAGACCACAGCTTCACAACGTCATGATAAATTGAGAAAAGATTGGCGTTGTCAAGGATTTCATTTTACTTGAATCTACAATCAACACCCATGAAGCAGCAGTCAAGAAATCAAAATAACATATGGCACTGGGCAAATCGGCTGCAAAAGATCTCTTTAAAGTGTTAAAAAGCAAAGATGTCACCTTGAAGACTAAGGTGTGCTGGACCCAAGCCATGGTGTTTTCAATCACCTCATATGCATGCAAAAGCTGGATGATTAATAAGGAAGACTGAAGAAGGATCAACGTCTTTGAATTGTGGTGTTGGCGAAGAATATTGAGTATACCATGGACTGCCAAAAAACCAAACAAATCTGTCTTGGAAGAAGTACAACCAGAATGCTTCTTAGAAGCAAGGATAGCAAGACTACGCCTCACATACTTTGGACATGTTATCGGAAGGGACCAGTCCCTGGAGAAGGACATCATGCTTGGAAAAGTAGAGGGTCAGCAAAAGAGAGGAAAATTCCAACAAGATGGATTGACACAGTGGCTCCAACAATGGGCTCAAGCATAGCAACAATTGTAAGGATGGTATAGGACCAGGCAGTGTTTTGTTCTGTGGTACATAGGATCGCCATGATTCAGAACCAATTCAACAGCACCTAACAACAACAACAAAATCAGGCTATAGATATAATGCAATCTCAATCCAAATCCCAACATCATTTTTTAAGGAAATGGAAAAACTAATCTCCAGTTTTATATGAAAAGTGAGGCTCCAGATAGCTAAAGCAATATTGAAGAAGAACGAAGTAGGAGGTTTCACACTTCCCTATCTCAAAACTGATGATACAGACACAGTGATCAAAACAGCCTAGCACTGGTTCAATGACATCAATATAGACCAATGGAATAGAATTGAGAATCCAGAAGTAAATCCATCCATCTATGGGCAGCTGATCTTCTATGGAAGGTCAAAATCCATTCAATGGGGAAGAAACAGCCTCTTTAACAAATGATGCTGGCAAAATTGGATATCCATATGCAGAAACTTTAATTAGGACCCATACCTCACACCATGCACAAAAGCTAACTCAAAATGGATCAAAGACCTAAATGTTAAAGCTAAAACTATAAAGTTCTTGGAAGATAACATAGGGTCAAAACTAGGAGACCTAATTTTCAGTATAAATAGCTTATCAAACAAAATTAAAAATACATGAATGACAGAAGATAAATTAGATAACTGGGACCTCCTAAAAATTAAATACGTTCATCAAAAGACTTTACCAAGAGAGTAAAAAGAGAACTTATAGACTGGGAAAAAATCTTTGACAACGACATACCTGATAAGGGTCTAATCTCTAAAAGATACAGAAAACTTCAACAACTCAACAACAAAAAGACAATCCAATCAAAAAATGGGCAAAGGACATGAACAGACACTTCACCAAAGAGGACATTCAGGTAGCCAGCATGAAAAGATGCTTGTGACTATTAGTCATTAAACCAAAAAACCAAACCCATTGCCATCGAGTTGATTCTGACTCACAGAGACCCTATAGGACAGAGTGGAACTGCCCCATAGGGTTTTCAGGAAGCAGCTGGTGGATTCAAACTGCCAACCTTTTCGTTAGCAGCAGAGCTCTTAACCACTGTGCCACCAGGGCTCCAAAGCACACTCAGTCCTTCCTTAATTCAAGGCCTTTGGGCTAGGTGTTTCCTCTACCCGGACACTTTTTCTCCAGCCCTTAGCAAAGCTAGACATATCCAAACTCACAGGATTAGTTTACTGGGTTAAAAGACTTAGGACCATAGTCCCGGGGGACAACTTAGTCAGTTGGCATAACATAGCTGACAAAGATAATGTTCTGTATCCTAGTTTGGTGAGTACTATCTGGGATTTTAAAAGCTTGCTGGCAGCCATCTAAGAAAGAACTACTTATTGGTCTCTACTTGGATGGAGCAAAAGAGAATGAAGGAAATCAAAGGCTCCAAGAAGAAACTAGTTCACGGGACTAGTAGCTCACACTAACCACAGTCTCTTCTAACTCGAGACCAGAAGAACTAGATGGTGTCCAGCTACACTATCAACCATTTCGTCCAGGGACACAATAGAAGGTCTCAGGTAGAATGGGAGAAAAAAGTAGAACAATACTCAAATTCCTAAAAAAGGCCAGACATACTGGACTAATAGAGACTAGAGGAACCCCCAAAACGATCGTCCTAAAATACCCTTTGAACTTGGAATTGAAGGTATTTCTGCAGGTCACCTTTCGGCCAAATAATAGATTGGCTTATAAAATAAAAAATATCACCTATGAGTAATGTGCTCCCTTAAACAATTAGCTACATGAGACCATGCAGTCAAAATTTACCCAAAGCAAAGATGAAAAGGCAAAGAACAGAAGGGAATGGAATGGAAACAGAACAAGCAGAATGGAAATAATGAGAATGCTCACGCATTGTAAAAATTGTGACCACTGGCATGTAACAATGTGTATAAAACTTGTTAAACAGGAACCTAATTTGTTTTGTACCTTTCACCTAAAACAAAATAAAATATTATTTAAAAAAACTCTGTGGAACAGTTCTACTCTGTAACTCATGAGGTCACCATGAGTCAGAGGCCAACTCGACAGAAGCTAACAACAAGAGCAACAAGAACTCTGGAATTTAAAAGGCAAGCAAAAGGGGGATGAACTAATAAAAGAAACTGAGAGGAGGGACGAAGTCAGGAGTTTGTAGTGTCATAGAAGCCAAGGGACAAGCAGATTCAATGGAGAAGTCAAAGAAGATGAGGGCTAAAAGGTAAAATTATAGACGACAGAGTGACTCTGAAGTGTTAGGGCACAGTGTGGCAAATACCACAAGGCTGTGGTGGTGGTAGTGTGTGTGTTTGTGTTTGTGTTGTGCATTAGTATTTGAACCACACTGAAGCTGAATTCTAAAGTGATCCTAGTAATGATATAGCCTTGTTGAGGACAGAGACTTCCTGTATTCCATAGAATATATAGAAATAGCAAAGCCTTGAGTTCCGTAAAACTCAATATATTTACTTTGATCTCAATAAAAAAGTGTTTGATCAGTTCATGAACTGTCAGTCACTCAGGGGACAGAATAGTTACTACATAGTTCCTAAAGAAACCAGGGTCTCTCATTTCTCTCTGACTCAACTACATTAAGTAGAGAAGCTCTGATGAGATTAAACCAACAAAACCAAACCCATTGCTGTCCAGTCGATTTCGACTTGTAGCGACCCTATAGGTGAGAGTAGAACTCTCCCACAGGGTTTCCAAGGAGCACCTGGTGTGCTGTAGCACTTACCACTATACCACCAGGGTTTCTGATTCATCAGCCACTGTTATACATGGAGCAGTTCCCATAATCATAGCATATGGGCAGGAGGCTGAGACAGGGTGATAGACCTTCCCAAGGTTCAGAGGACAAAAGTAATTGTAACTACCAAAAATATGACGTATCTTTAAAAGTCTGTGTAATTCAGTCATTCAAATAATGACTCAAAAGTCATAGTTTTATATCACTTGTAATAGTTTTGAAAACACAGTTTTCATTCCTATTTAAAATTAAAGCAAAGAAAAACTGTAAAGATGTTTGTGTAATTGAACTGACATGACACATCAATCACGCAATCTCTGCTTAGTATTTTTTCATTCTTTCAAAAACTTGTGGGTTAATGTCAAAGCTTAAGCAGCTTTGCACTGTGTGGAACATAAATCTGTTGTTCTTTTAACATTTTGGCTAAGGTTGTCTATATTTTCTTTCTTAGAAAATGAAATAGCAAAGCATCTCTTTCTTCTTGACAATCTCTCTATATAATGTCTCCTTACTGCTATCAATTTTTTTCTTTTCCTAATATTGCCCAGTTCTATCTCACCACAGCTTTTTCTCTGTCCTGATTCAGAACTTCTGAGGAGGCTTGGCTGCAATAACTAGTGTCCCAAGGGTAGAAGAAATAATAAGCCTCTAGTGAGAAATTCTTGGGAGGGAATTACAGCACAGTGCCATGGATAGCAGAACACGTGTTTCTCCAAAAATTAACCACATTCCCCAAAATGTTAGTTGCTATATCATTGAAAACATACCTATTGGCAAGCCGTTGACCCAGACTGTGATTTCTGGGCCAAGAAGCTCTAGGCAGAGTAGGCAGATTGGTTTCAGTTCTTGAACTATCTATGGTAAAGGACAAAGCCCCCCTTCCCAATCTGTTGTGGACCAATCTTGCATAAAACACATCAAAAATGAGTTTATGAAAAGTTACAATAAAGCAACCATACAGAATACAAGCTCCAATTTGCCTTTTATTATTACATGAAAACAGACATAACATTACTGTGATAAATTGTTATTAAAGTTTTGAATGATTACTCTCAATTGATGTCCGTATTTTGTTACAGAGGATTAACAGTTAGCAGGTAAGAGTTTGCTGACTGGCATAGGTCCGCAGAGCACCCTCAGAGTGGTAATGACTAAGAAGCATAGGACTCCTTGTCTCGGTGTGGGCCATGTAATTGGCAAACAATGTAAGGTTTTGAGCATCCTCAAAAGTGGAAAATGATATAGTCATTTAAAATGATTATTAGAGGAGAATATTTACTGATGCGCAGAAATTTTTCCCGTATATTGATTGAGAAAAAGTTAGAAAACAACATCATCTAATTTTTAGTAAAGAGCAATAGCAGATAGACAGGTAAGTAGGTAGGTAGATAAATATTCAGGAAGTATAACAGTAGTTATTTCTGGCTGATGAATTTATGAGGAATTTTTTCCTTTGTTGTTAATGTTTCCTTATCTATCCTAATTTTTGTTTAGCGATCATGTATTATTTTGTTAATATATTGTTGTTTTTGTTGTTCTTAGGTGCCATCGAGTCAGTTCCAACTCATAGGGACCCTATGCACAACAGAACGAAACACTGCCCGGTCCTGCGCCATCCTCACTATCGTTGTTATGCTTGAGCTCATTGTTGCAGCCACTGTGTCAATCCACCTGTTGAGGGTCTTCCTCTTTTCCGCTGACCCAGTACTTTGCCAAGCATGATGCCCTTCTCCAGGGACTGATCCCTCCTGACAGCATGTCCAAAGTATGTAAGACACAGTCTTGCCATCCCTTGCCTCTAAGGAGCATTCTGGCCACACTTCTTCCAAGACTGATTTGTTTGTTCTTTTGGCAGTCCATGGTATATTCAATATTCTTCACCAACACCACAATTCAAAGGCGTCAGCTCTTCTTCAGTCTTCCTTATTCATTGTCCAGCTTTCGCATGCATATGATGTAATTGAAAATACCATGGCTTGGGTCAGGCGCACCTTAGTCTTTAGGATGACATCTCTGCTCTTCAACACTTTGAAAAGGTCCTTTGCAGCAGATTTACCCAGTGCAATGCGTCTTCTGATTTCTTGGCTGCTGCTTCCATGGCTGTTGATTGTGGATCCAAGTAAAATGAAATCCTTGACAACTTCAACCTTTTCTCCGTTTATCATGACGTTGCTCATTGGTCCAGTTGTGAGGATTTTGTTTTCTTTATGTTGAGGTGCAATCCATACTGAAGGCTGTGGTCTTTGATCTTCATTAGTAAGTGCTTCAAGTCCTCTTCACTTTCAGCAAGCAAGGTTGTGTCATCTGCATAATGCAGGTTGTTAGTGAGTCTTCCTCCGATCCTGTTGCCCTGTTCTTCTTCATATAGTCCAGCTTCTCGGATTATTTGCTTAGCATACAGATTAAATAGGTATCTTGAAGCACACCTTTCCTGACTCTAAACCAATCAGTATCCCCCAGTTCTGTCCGAACAACTGCCTCTTGATCAATGTAAAGGTTCCTCATGAGCACAATTAAGTGTTCTGGAACTCCCATTCTTCGCAATGTGATCCATAGTTTGTTATGCTCCACACAGTCAAATGCCTTTGCGTAGTCAATAAAACACAGGCAAACATCCTTCTGGTATTCTCTGCTTTCAGCTGGGATCCATCTGACATCAGAAATGATATCCCCAGTTTCACATCCTCTTCTGAAACCGGCCTGAATTTCTGGCAGTTCCCTGTTGATATATTGCTACAGCCATTTTTGAATGATCTTCAGCAATTTAGGATTCAATAAAACAGATTATTATTCTTTTTAATTGATCATTCATTCAATATATAAAAATTTTAATCTATTACTGTGTCCCTATGTGCTTTGATAAATGACTAAATTGGTACCTTTATGAATGAAGTGTATAGCCTTAGACCTTGACATAATATATCAAGAAAAGAAAAGTAAACCTGTTGCCCTCGAGCTGATTCCACTCATCGTGACTTTATATGATAGAGTAGAACTGCCCCGTAGGGTTTCCAAGGAGCAGCTGGTGGATTCTAACTGCCAACCTTTTGGTTAGCAGCTGAGCTCTTAACCACTGTGCCACCAGGCCTCCCTAACATAATATAGGCACCCCAGTAGCATTTATTATATGCAAATTGAGGGACTGGAGTTATTTGGGTTTGTTTGTTTGTTTTTTTAAAGCATCTAGTTTCAAAGATGTATTTGGTTGAATATCAGCAATTTCATGTGGTGTATATATTAAATAGAGTTATACCTCAGTAAGAGTTCCCACCCCCTTCTAACCAACAATCATTATGAGCCCATTACAAATGGACAATCATTACTGTTCTTTATCTTACAAAAATATATCCTATTTAGAAAAGAAAATTTCTTCACTAAAATGAACCAACTTGAACTGATATGAATTTATCACTGCAAATTTCTGCTTGGTTTCTGGTTTGTAATTTATCCTCAATAAATTAATCCTTATCTCCCTAGGCCAGGCCTTTGACATATGTGGAACAAAACTCAGCCAAATGTCAAAATAGGAGGGATGGAAACAGTTCAAATGAAACCTATCAGCCAAATCCAAGTTAGATGAATTTATCTCTTCCGGGACAGAGAACACAGATTAAATTAATATTAGTAAAGTAGAATTTGCTATGTATTAATAAAAATTATATATATATACGTTTTTAAATACTGAGTAACGTGGCATTCTAATGCCTAGTGCATATGCTATGAATCTCTTTAGAACAATGCATCATAGAAGGGTACTTCCTCAGGAGATCAGATACTCTATTGTTCCTCAATTCAAAAAGGAATAAATAATCCCAAACTTTTTCCTTACATTTCTGGCTTTTGTATTTCGAATTATAAAAGTGCAATGGTACTTGAAGTTTAGATTTTACTAATACAGACATAAAAAAAAAAATACAGACATACTTCTATAATAAAGTCACACAGTCAGTGGAAGGGAGATTATTAGAAGCAGAATCAGAAAAATATACCTTTCAAAACATTCTCATTTCCTCCTCTGCTCAACAGACAAAGAGATGGGGGCCAAGGGGCCCCTCACAAGGCACTTAGAATAGCAACTGCTGCAATAGCTAAAATAATTAGGGAATCAGTCCAAAAGGACTTTTTTTTTTTTTTTTTTTTACCTGAGGCTCAGAAGAAAAGTAAACTGATCAGCAAGCGTGGAAAGAGCAGGCCAAGTTGCACTTCCCTATTTTCTTTTTTTTTTTTTGGTCTCCAAATCAAAAAAACCAAACTTGTTGCCATCGAGTTGGTTCTGACTCATAGTGACCCTATATGACAGAGTAGAACTACCCCATAGGGTTCCCAAGGAGTGGCTGGTAGATTGGAACAGCCGATCTTTTGGTTAACAGCCAAGCTCTTAACCACTGGAAAGTCGCACCTGCAAGGATCCTGCATTACTCATGTTTGGAATAATTACTATGCATGAGTCTCCTCTTCCCTGCATGTTGGCACGCAGTAAGAGTCCCAACCCTTCAATGACTCCTTCAGCATTTTGCTTATTGTAGCCTACATTCAGCATAGGAATCATCAAGTCCCCAGCAAAGGACTGCAGGGAAAGAGTAAAATTTTAGTTAGAGAACTGGCCCTGTGGATTGACGGTTGGTCCTTACCACGTAACTGTATTTATGGCCGTGATTTTCTGTTTGTTAATGGATTTGGAGGGGGGAGGCTTTTTTTTTTTTTTTTTAAGGCATAGAAAGTAGAAATGTCATAAATGAATGAATATTCAGCTCTGAAATTGTGCTTAAGTAAATCTAGAGGAAAAAGATCACAGCAGGTTCTTATTGCTCAATTCCAGTCCATTTGCAGAGAATAAAAAGGCAAAGCAACATGAGTGAAAAGAAAGATATCAAACTCAGCAGGAATTTGCCACCTTGGCTTTAGATGTTACTGCATTTATGAATTTAACTGTTTTTTACCACCAGCCTTCACAGATATCAGCCTTCACCATCAAGAAATATGGAAAAGGTTTGGATGAGCAAAGCAGCACTGGCTCAGAATTAGCTCTAGGAACACGACAACGTGCTCCCTGGCTTAGGGAATTACTAAACTTAAAGGTAACTAATGAATTCCTGGGCCAGGCTGATGGATACATTCAGAAGTAGATTCTTGAATTTGCTCCAAATCCATGCCCCTTAACTACAATTTTCCACGGAAAAAAAATCTCGGGAAGCAAAAATTTTGATAGCCAGCTACATAAGTGGGTTGCATCTTATTGTCTTCAAACAAAAGGGCAATGATCAGTATATTGCATTTCTGGCTCTTTTGAGACCAATGGTTTCATTCTCCATCGGATTAAAGGTTCAATATCTCACGTCAGGTTCATTTCAAGAGGATTGCCATTTATAAGAGAGAACTCGTGGGTTTCATGTCAATCTTCTGAGGGAATATTTACTTTATTTTGAAGTCTAATTTCAGCTGAGCTGCCTGGGAGAAAAGCTGAAAATTGCTTCTCTTGTCATTGAGATAGAGTGATTCCATTTTTAAAATTGCAAATTGTTTACTTATGCTGACTGTAACAACAGAGTCAAAAATCTGCCTCAATACTATAGCAATATAAAACTACTCTGAAACATATGATGCATACCTCATTTCTTTAGCCTATAAGCTATTGACACACCAAACACCACATACATACCTGCTTCCCTTGCTTAGCATATCCCAGTTTAACTTACACTGTATGTTAAAAAGGGGTATTTTCTAAATCTAAGAACTTTCCCTATGGAATCTTATTTATGTATATAAAACAGCCCCTCTAACCCCAAAACAAAACAAACCCAGTGCCGTCGAGTTGATTCCTACTCATAGCGACCCTACAGGACAGAGGAGAACTGCCCCATAGAGTTTCCAAGGAGCGCCTGGCGGATTCGAACTGCCAACCCTTTGGTTAGCAACTGTAGCCCTTAACCACTACGCCACCAGGGTTTCCAACAGCCCATCTAGAGTTATAGTTTTGCCTTCTTCCCTCTTCTGTCTTCTACTGCATAACAAAAAGCACTGAGTTTTTGTGTTGTTTTGGGGGAAGGAAGCTTACTAAGGTTACAGAATTACTTGCCTGCGCTTACAGTATAGGTCCCTCATCGAACGTTTGTTAAATGTCAATAACATTCTAGTTCTTAGCCTAGCATTCAAGACACTTCTTTATTTGGCTCGAATATAGCCTTTTACCTTGTTTCTCATTGTTTCTTCTCACGTGCCATGTACTGTTACTGAATAAAACTTATTGAATTTATCTAACCAGGTCCTATATTTAATATTATCTGCCTCTAACAAACTTTCCTTGCCATTTTCACTAGCTCAAAGAACTAAATTACTTCCAAGATCCCTTCTAATTTTAAATTTGATGATTTATGATTCAGGGAAGTACCACTCCCTATGTAAAATATACTTTGATTCCCCAGTTGTTGTTGTTAGGTGTCATCGAATCCGTTCCGACTCATAGCGACATCATGCACAACAGAACAAAACACTGCCCGGTCCTGCACCATCTCACAATTGTTGCTATGCTTGAGCCCATTGTTGCAGCCACTGTGTCAATCCATCTCGCTGAGGGCTGCCTTCTTTTTTGCTGACCCTCTACTTTGCCAACCATGATGTCCTTCTCCACGGTCTGATACCTCCTGACAACATGTCCAAAGTATGTAGGATGCAGTCTCCCCACCCTTGCTTCCAAGGAGCATTCTGGTTGTACTTCTTCCAAGACAGATTTGTTCATTCTTTTAGTAGTCCATGGTATATTCAATATTGTTTGCCAACACCACAATTCAAAGGCATCAATCCTTATTTGGTCTTCCTTATTCATTGTCCAGCATGCCTATGAGGCGATTGAAAACATCATGGCTTAGGTCAGGTTTACCTTAGTCCTCAGGGTGACATCTTTGCTTTTTAACACTTTAAAGAGACCTCTTGCAGCCAATTTGCCCAATGCAATGTGTTGTTTGATTTCTTGACTGGTGCTTCCATGGCTGTTGATTGTGGATCCAAGTAAAATGAAATCCTTGACAACTTCAGTCTTTTCTCCATTTATCATGATGTTGTTTATTGGTCCAGTTGTGAGGATTTTTGTTTTCTTTATGTTGAGGTGTACTCCATACTGAAGGCTGTGGTCTTTGATCTTCATCAGTAAGTGCTTAAAGTCCTCTTCACTTTCAGCAAGCAAGCTTGTGTCATCTGCATAACACAGGTTGTTAATGAGTCTTCCTCCAATCCTGATGCCCCTTTCTTCTTCTTATAGTCCAGCTTCTCGTCCACCCCCCTAGATGAATGTGATCTCTATTTTCTCAGTTCCCCTGTCTTATTGTTCTTATCATGGTATGTATGTTACATATCTGTGCCCATGTGTTATCTCCTCTGCTGTATTTTCAGTTCTCTGAAAGGTAGGATGTTGCATTTTTTTAACTTTGTCTGTCTCACAGCCCCATGATGGTGCCTCACACCCAGTAAATTTCCTCTAATAATTGAATTGCAGTGACATTATCAAAGCAACATCTCTTCCAATGCAAGAGTTTTATACTGTGGCTTTTTTACTAGTCTGTTTTCACCTGCGTTTCCTGTTGGTTTGAAATCAGATTTAGAATTGCACCTTTCTTGACTATCACTCTAAGCATGGCCACTTATAGAGGACACAGGACAGTGCCCTCCACTTGTCCTTTACGCACCCAGGTGGGCACAACCACGGAGCTTCTCGCACTGCAACAAAGCGTTAGACTTCCACCTCTGACCTGCAGTCAGGCTGGAGAGGGGACTCTTGGCCTGGCTGGGGCGACCATGAGGTTTTCAGTGTACTGGGCATGGGCCACACAAGCTTGTGATGCCATAAGGACTTGATGGGCTTGTGATGGATGCAGACGTTCTGAGGCTCTATTTTTATCATTGGTTATGTTTTTTCTTTATTTTTTTAATGTGTGCAGGAAGAGTCATATGTAGCCTCAGCAGTGGGGCCCCTAGGGTTTTGCTTTTGCCAAGATGAAGAAAGAGAGATGTGTGCCTGACGCTCCCACACACATACACAAATACACTTTGGCACCAGGGCGTGTGGACATGGAAGAGGGCTGGCCAGATGGTGTCTCAGGCCCCAGGGCTTTTGTTGCCGACAGTTGTCCTGGGAGCTAGCATTGAAACCAGGCTGTCTTTCTGTTCGTAATTGTCTGCCATAGTGCTTAAATTCCAGGCTTTCTGCCTTTGCCACATGGAGTTCATCAACTCTGCCTGCTCCTCTTTCTAGGTCTAAATCTGATTTACAATCTATACAACCCAAGACAAGTAACAGATGCAACACTTTTTTCTGACTTCCTAAATAGACCATTTCCATTTGAAGAGAATCACACAGGAGTATTTAATTGCCTGGTATGAAAGTAACCTTAGGAATTTTCCAGGCCAGGGGTGAGAAAGAAAAATATATCTAGGCCTATGGCTTGAAGGATCTACCCAGATAATTTTCAAATACACAGTCCTCTAATTTTTTTGAACACCTACTATGTGACAAAGAATTTCTAGGCATTCTGTCTCATTACATTCTCTTAATAATCCTAAACAGAACATTGAAAAAAACTAAAGCTTAAAGTATAGCACTGAGGAAAACTGAGGCTAAAAACATTATGGGTTCACCTAGGTCATAAAGCTCATAAATGGGAGGAACAGAATTTAAACTTAGGTACATTAGAGCAGAATCTAGTGCTCCTCTACCCCAGGGTGTAAAGATTTGTCAACTGTATGTGGTACATGGCCAGTGCTCCCCCTGATCTGTGTAAAGCCTCTGAGCCTCATCTCTGTAGTTACACTCATCTCCCCAAGATGGTTTCACAGTGGATGATCAGCAAATTACTTTGTCCATCATCTTTTTTTATACTGCAACTCTCTCCCAATTGGAGGGACTGACTTGCTTGGGTTAGGATTAGCCTAAATGGCGCAGGGCCTTGCTGTTTAGTTACTCATGCCTACACCCTGTGACTAAAAACTTTAGAAACTAAAACCTTGCTATTCAAAATTGTATTCTGTAGACCAGCCGTATCAGCCCCACCTAGGAACTTATTAGAAATGCAGAGTCTCAGGCCTCACCCAAGACTTCCTAAGCCAGAATTTATATGCCTCTAAAGTTTTTTTTTTTTTTTTAAGGAAAGGTTAGGAAGCACTGCTCTAAAGTACTATATGCATTTAAAACACTTCTTTTAGGATACAATAATTTTTCAGTATGTTTGGGACTAAATTCAGTGAAAAAAAATAATGTCTCATTTTGTATTTTTGTTTATTCTCTAAAAATAATAAATGCTTAAGTTGATCTTCATTGCCTCTTGGAAAACAATCATCTGTTTATAACAGTAGCTCCACAACTCTGATCATTGATCTAAGTATTCAATTTGCTTAGTACCTATACAGCATGTACAGAAAGCCCACCCAAGAAAGCTTTATTTCTTATGGCAGGCAGGAAAAAAAAATTGATTTGGTAGGTTTTGGAATGTGAAACACTGAAGGTGATATATCAATGAACTGAGTTCCAGAAGACCTGCATTTAAGTAAGACCCTCCGTCAGACTAGCCAGATGCTCTTAGACAGGACCTTGCTCACCTTTGAGCCCTGGGCTTCCTCAACTGTATGATAAGGTTGGATAACACAATCTCAAAGGCGCCTTTCAATTTTTAACACTTGTTGGGACTCAAGCCTCTCCTTTCATTTTCCTTAATAGTTCCTTCATTGTTCCATTCATCTCTTTTTCCACTTTTTTTAAATTTCCTAGTCCAGATCACTGTCATCTCTTGCTTCAGTTATTGCTGTTAGTGTTGTTAGGTGCCATCAAGTTGGTTCCAACTCATAGCAACCCAATGTAAAACAAAAGGAAATACTGCCAGGTCCTGCACTATCTTCACAATCATCGTTATGCCTGAGCCCTTGTTGCAGCTACTGTGTTAATCCTTCTCATTGAGGGTCTTACTTTTTTTGGCCGACCCTCTGCTTTACCAAACATGATGTCCTTCTCTGGGGACTGGTCCCTCCTGATAACATGTCCAAAGCAGATGAGACAAAGTCTCACCATCCTTGCTTCTAAGGAGCATTCTGGCTGTACTTCTTCCAAGACAGATTTGTTCATTCTTCTGGCAGTTCATGGTATATTCAATATTCTTTGCCAAAACTATAATTCAAAGGTGTCTATTCTTCTTCAGGTTCCCTTATTCATTGTCCAGCATTCTCATGCATATGAGGTGATTGAAAACATCATAGCTTGGATCAGGCGCACCTCAGTCCTCAAAGTGACATCGTTGCTTTTTAGCACTTTAAAGAGATCTTTTGCAGTAGATTTGCCCAACGCAGTATGTCATTTGATTTCTTGACTGCTCCTTCCATGGGTGTTGATTGTGGATTCAAGTAAAATGAAATCCTTGAAGACTTCAATCTTTTCTCCATTTATCCTGATGATGCTTACTTGTCCACTTGTGAGAATTTTTTTATGTTGAGGTCTGATCCAAACTGAAGGCTGTAGTCTTTGATCTTCATCAGTAAGTGCTCCAGTCCTCTTCACTTTCAGCAAGCAAGGCCGTGTTGCCTGCATATCACAGGTTGAGTCTTCCTCCAATCGTGATGCTGGGTTCTTCTTCACATAGGCCAGCTTCTCGAATTATTTGCTCAGCATAAAGATTGAATAAGTATCGTGAAAAGATAGAACCCTGACACATACCTTTTCTGACTTTAATCTATGCAGTATCTCCATGTTCTGTTTGAACAACTGCCTCTTGGTCTATGTACAGGTTCCTCATGAGCACAGTTAAGTGTTCTGGAATTCCCATACTTCAGAATGTTACCCATAATTTGTTATGATCCACACAGTTGGATGCCTTTGCATAGTCAATAAAACACTGGCAAACATCTTTCTGGTATTTTCTGTTTTCAGCAAAGACCCATCTGACATCAGCAATGATATCAGCTTGAACTTCTGGCAGTTCCCAGTCAATGTACTGCTGCAACTGCTTTTGAGTGATCGTCAGCAAACTTTTACTTGTGTGTGATATTAATAATATTGTTTGATCATTTCCGAATTCAGTTATTGCTACAGCCTTCTAATTAATCTACTGCTCCTTGTTTTACCTTTCCACAATCCAGTCTCCACACTACAGTTAATTCTTTTGTTCCCAGAAGGAAAGCTGATCATGTCCATGCCATGCTTAAAACTCTCTAATGACCCCAAGATAATGCTCAAACACTTTAACATGATCTTCAAGGCCCTTCCTGTTCCTGTGCTCATCCACTGTCCCCAAACACACCGCCGTTCCCCATCCCCTCTTCCCTGTAACTCCCCCTGACCCCCATCATCCTCTTTACCTAGCAAAATCTGCTCATCATTCAAGTGTCAACTTAACCATGAGTAGGTTAGGTGCTTCTGCTGCCATAGTACTTTGTGCTTCTTTGGTCATAATACTTATTGTTTTTTATTGCTGTTGCTTATTTAAACTTAATTTTCATGAATATTAATATTTCTCTTGTAGCTAATATCAAGTAAGTACTAAATATTATCACTTGAATTACTATTTGAATTCCTAGTCTTCTAATTCCTAGTTGTCGACAAAATAGTGATATTGTTTTAAGGATTAGGAATAATTTATCTAAAACATCTGGTTAATATATGTTAGCTATTACTATTATTATAGGAAACCCTGGTGGCATAGTGGTTAAGAGCTACAGCTGCTAACCAACAGGTCAGCAGTTCAAATCCGCCAGGCACTCCTTGGAAACTCTATGGGGCAGTTCTACTCTGTCCTATAGGGTCGCTATAAGTCGGAATCGACTCGACGGCAGTGGGTTATTACTATTATCCTTTTCTCTACTGAATTATAGCAGTCAGTTTGAGCTTAATTATAATTACCTGCTAACTAATAATCTCTTTCTCACTTTAAATGCTAAATGGAATATAAAAAGAGGTAGACACATTAGTTAACTAAACAAATATATCAGGTTAATGGTATTCCTTATTCCAATGAAACAGAGAATCATATTATTATGTACCAAATATATACAATTACTCATATTTATTATAAATTATGCAAAAATAGTTTTGGAAAATATAGTATTGAACTATCATAAAATATCATTAAACTCTGCTGGTAAATGGTCCATGATTTCGTCCTTGATGCTTACGCTAATGGAAGAGCTTTGGGAGAAATTGTCATTCTGAAGAAAACAGGTCCTGGATACTTATGATCTAAAAGGAAAGTTGGCATGTATTTCTTAATATTCTTTGAGATTACTCATAAGTTCAGCTTTTATTAATTCATAACTCCTAGAAGTTATAAATGGAAAGGGGTCCCAAAGTCCAATCTCCTATCCAATATATGATTCTCCATGGCACCATCTTAGTCCAAGTGGATGGACAGCCTCTGCTTGGGCAGTTAGAGGATTATATCTCTATTAGTTTCCATAGAAACATATGACTTATTAATGAATCTCTGTGAGCTTTTAAAAATATATTACATGTAAATCAGAAACAAATTATGTCATAGTCATAGGAGAAAAAAGGAAGGTGGATGGTGGATAAAGAAACAATGTCCCAGTCAGGGTGCTCTAGAGAAACAGAACCAGTAGCTGATTGATTTTGAAGAATTGGCTTATTGGATTGTGGGGATTGGCTAGTCCAAAATCTGTAGATCAAGCAGTTTGGGAGAGAGAGGAATGCTGGCAAGACGTCTGTTTGTAGTCTGGAGGCAGAATCATCCCTTGGGAAACCTCCTTTTTGCTTTTTAGACCTTCAACTGATTCGATTAGGCCCACCCACAAGGGAGTGCAATCTTCTTTACTTAAAACCAACTGATTCAAATACTAATTACATGTAAATACTTCATAGCAACATTTAGACTAGTGTTTGACCAAACACCTGGGCACCGTACCCTAGCCAAGTTGTATCATAAAATTTACCATCCTAGCCCATCCCTTGTCAACATGGCACCCATACACATCTCCTTATACCATACTTAATCTCCAAATAAAGACAATAACAAAGTCATATTTCCACCTAACATGATATGACTATCCTGTGTACAACCAAAAATTCAGTAATCCCTTCCCCACAGAGGATGCAAAGTCCCTGGATGATATTTACTCTTCTTCTTGATATCCTGTAACATAAATAATTTTACTTAAAGTTAATAAATGTTTTTGTTATTTAATTAATAAGTGGATAAAAGATGAAAGATATTTGATTCACACACACATATTCATAACAAAATGAGAAAGAAACACTCATAACAGTTACAAAACTTGTTTCTGCAACTGGTCATATAGTCATTAAAAAAAAAAAGCCAAACCCACTGCCATCCAGCCAATTCCAACTCATAGCAACCCTATGGGACAGAGTAGAACTTCCCCATAGAGTTTCTGAGGAGCAGCTGGTGGATTCAAACTACTGACCACCTAACCACTGTGCAACCAGGGCTCCCGTATGGTCACAGCTGGTATTTATAACTACATCCTTCCACTACTCATTCCATATTGCTATTGCCCTCAGAAAGCACCTCGGCTTGTTGTGATTCTTTGCCTGGTGGGGTGATTCATACCTTCATTCCTGGAGGGCCTGGGCCACTAGTAGTCCTGCTGGAATTGAATTGTAGTTTTCCATTGACTTTAATCACAGGGCATGGAAGTACAAAGGAATACCCTAGGGGATCTTCTGTATTCCAGACATAATCTTTATCTTCATTGTGAAATAATAGTCCAGTTTCCCCCTTGATAATCATGATCAGTCACATCAATCAGTGTAGTAACTCCATTCTTTGCCAGATGATTCAGAGACACGAGGAGCCCAAGATGCGAGGCAACAGTCTTAACTCCTAGTTCAATGGAATCATTGTTGTATCTCTGGTAGAAGCATTCCTCCCTTTGTAACTAAAACCTCTAGTATACCAGCAGAGCATAGGGTTGCAGGGACAAGAAGTAAAAATTTTTTAGTGGATCACCATAGTGATGGAAAATAGTGAGTGGTGGCACTCCCAATTCCACCCCTTGATCCCTGGACCTGTGAATTCTGCCTGTGGGAGAAACAGCACCATATACCTACTTCTCATTTAGGTTAGATTCCAAAGACTAGGTAATTATGTGAAAATCAGTGTTATGTGAAAGTGGAGGATGACCATGTCAGATTGCAAAATGGAAGATGACTACATCATTACATAACTCCCAAATTACATCATTACATAACTGCCAAACCACTAAGAATCATGGCCCAGCCTAGCTGACATACAACCTTAACCATCCCAGCCAGCATTACTTTTGCCTAGCACCTCAGCATCCGTTACTGCCAGATGTACATCATTAATGTGTAAAATAGTCAGAGAGTAGATTTTTCACTATTGTCATGAATGCAAAGTATCGGATAACGAGATGGTTGAGAAGTGAGGAGCAGGTGTATATTGGATGCTGATTTACAGCATATATAGCCTCCTGGAGAACATTGCTCCAGCCCTGCAAGGTGCCATTATTATGTCTTCAAAAGGCCATTCCACAGTTGAATCAAGCAAGCTGCTTCAGGATAATGGGGAACATTGTAAGACCAGTGAATTTTATGAGCATGGGCCCTTTGCTGTGCTTCATTTGCTGTGAAGTGAGTTCCTTTATCTAAGGCAATACTATGCGAAATACCATGATAGTGGATAAGTAGTCTATAAGTCCATGGATGGTAGTTTTGGCAGAAGCATTGTGTGCAGGGAAGGCAAACCCATATCCATACTGTCTATTTTAGTAAGAAAAAAATGCTTCCATTTTAATAGTGAAAGCATTCCAATGTAATTAACCTACCAACAGGTTGCTGGCTGATAACCCCACGGAATTGTGTCATAAAAGGTACTCAGTGTTGGTCTATGCTGTTAGCAGATTGGGCACTCAGCTGTGCCTGTAGCCAAGCTGCACTTGGTGAATGGAAGTACATGTTGTTGAGCCCATGCATAACCTTTATTCCTACCATCATGACCACTTTGTTCTTTAGCTCATTGGACAGTAACACGAGTGGCTAAGGAAAGAGGCAGACTGTCCACAGAGCACATCATCCTATCCACTTGATTATAAAATCTTCCCCTGCTGAGATTGCCATCTGGTGGGCATTTATGTGGGACACAAATATATTCTTTTTTTTATTTTTGCCTATTCAAAGAGGTCTATCCACGTACCTTTTCTCCAGACCTCCTTGTCACCAATTTTCCAATCATGTTCTTTCCAAGTCCTTGACCATCTAGCCAAGCCATGAACCAGGATGCATTTGTACATCTGGCCATTTCTCTTCCCAAGCAAAATGAACAACCATGTGACTCCTCTAAGTTCTGCCCACTGGGAGAATTCCTCTTCACCATTGTCTTTCAGGTAATTCTTAGAAAGGGGCTGCAGTGTAGCCTACACACCATGCAGAGCCATCTGTAAACCATGCCTGAGTTTTCTTTTCCTCAGACAAGTGATCACCGGGGATTCCCCTGTGAAACCAGAGGTGAAGATTGGAAGAGAAAAAGTAATGTAGCGGGAGTGAAGACCATGGGCATTTGAGATACTACTCAAAATTTAACTTGATTTTTTTTTCTTTGCCTAGTCTAAAGGATAAATCCAGGGAAGAGTCATGTGCAGCAGAAATACAAAATATCAGTCTTATTCTGTTTCATTGTTTTATTGTTCACTATTACTCCTTTCCCCAGTTTATAATTTTTCTTCATTCTCTCCTACTCACTCTTTCTTTATATTCCTTTAGTCATTTCTCTTTATCTGATTCCTCTTCCTCCCCAATTTATTCCATGCCTCTTTCCCTAATATCTCCCTTTGTTTGACCAAGTATCCCTTTATTTCTGTAATACAGTAATAGGTTTTTGCCTTAATAGTCCAGAAACTGAGCTACAATCATAAGTACTCCAACATGTGGGGAATAGACTGGACAGACAGAGTAAGAATATGTCGATAAAACCTCAATAAACATTAAGCATATGGATAAAATAAAGTGTATTGATAGATGGATTTAATTTTAGAAATATTGATTAATTTCCCAATAGCAAAGTACTGTGTTACAATCTATGGTAGATACAATGATAACTAATACCTGATTCCTTGTCTTTAGGAGGTTAAAACCTAGCAGGAAATTTACACCTATAACTAACTAAATATAGCACGAAGCAGACTGAGAAATAATACAAAGAAAGAAAGAAATGGGAGGGGGAGAAAAGAGGTACAGAAGAAGGGAGAAGGAGGGTTTTATGCTGGGAGGAGAAACTCAAAAGACAATGGTTAACAATTGGGAAATTAACATTGATTGCAAGTATTATATTTCAGATTATCATTCAAGATATGAAAGGCACACTTTAGAACTTAAAGTGCATTGGCATTGGTTTTAGAAATTATGTTGTTTCTGTGTCTGTATTTTTCCTTCGTTCTCTTCTGATCCCACACACAGCCAGTACTTTCACCCTGCAATGAAAGTACAGTAGGCTCTGACTTCATTAAATCTTTATTATAATTGAATAAAAGCTTTATAAGCAGAGATCTATTGTTTAAAGTAAACTGTAAATTATTGCAAATTTGCTTGGTGTATTTATCTCAGGCCACAGAGGAAAAGTGCCTATAAGAACAAAAGCTTTAAAATCATAGAAGATGTATGGAAAGAGATTTCAACATTTCTGTACAGAACCCTATAAAAAATTTACCCTTACTGGTAAATTCTGCAACATCAAAATTTTCTAATGGTAAAAACTATTTTTTTTTAATTATTTTAATGATGCAAACATTTCTGTTTTTTGCCTTTTAAAATACATGTTGAAATGGGCAATAAGGAAATGTTTTAACGATAAGATGCCAACTAACGAGTGCAGTATGTCAAGTAAAACTAATGACATTTCCTTAACACCAAATACCACATCATGATTTATATAAATGCCCATCCTTCCCAAAGAATGGGATCCTTTCACTTGGTGCTGTAAATTGCATACTGTCTTTTTACAGCTGTTCCCAAAGACAAAGCTATTTTTGAGCTTCATTTATAAAACATAAATATCAGATTGTTGTTCCAGCCTTCTTGTAATTCAAAATAGCATCATTGCCGGCTGAACATATTACTCATGCAGTGCAAAGTAAGAAATGGCAGATTAAAGTTAACATTGTGAAATAAAGATGAATATGCAAAATGTTCTAGTTTTATATGGAAAATCTGAATTTTTTTCCTCCTGTATATCTTGGTTTGGAGTAGACGTTATAACTACCAACTGGAGGGTAGCAGGACCTTGGTAAAAGACAAGAGCCATTGAAAATTATTTCTACCACTTACTCTATAAACAATCTGCCTGTTACTAAATGTGTATGATTCCATGTACAGAGTGATGTGTCCTGAGGTTATTTAGAAGGAGGGCTGTGGCTTACAGGAAGAAAGAGATGAATGCTTTCTGTAAACCCATAGCTTACATAAAGTCTGGGGTGATCATAAAGTCTTCTCAAAGAAGGTGGCATTTGATTAGATACAGAGTGTCAAGTTGAATTTGAAATTTGAAGTGGGGGAAGGGATATTTCAAGCAGAAGGAGTGAATGCAATAATAGAACCACAGCAGCAGAAGAAAAGTACCTGAAGCATATGAAGGCTGGTGAATTTGATCAGTTCATGGGGTTTGCGACAGAGAAGTAGTGACTGATAAAATGGGATGGTGAATCAGGGACAGATTGTGAACGATTTTGAGTGGCAGGCTAAAGAATTTCATTTTCATTTGGTAGCAAAAAAAGAAGCTCAGTAATTTTTTTCCAAATATTTAAACACAGGACGTTCACATGATCAAAGCTGTGCTAGTTATTGGGTACTTAACAATGCACCCAGCTGTGCTAGGTATTTTATAAACACCAGTATGGTCATCACAAAAGTATAGTAGAGAGAAGCATTATCCCTATTTTGCAGATAAGAAAGCTGATTCTCAGACAGGCAAAATAACTTTCCTGTGTTTAAGCAAGAGACTGCTTTACCCCAAATGTCATGCTCTCTTCATAATCCCATTGTTTCACAGAGATTCTGTTAGTTCATAGTCCTCTTACTTTTCATAATCCGATATTTTGAAGAAGCAAGAAATAGGAGTGAGACTAGTTCAGAGACTATTTTAATAGGACAATAAGAAGTAGTATTTCTGACTGAATTATGTTCTCAGTGGTTAGTGCAGACAACAGCAAATCTGAGCTAACACTGATCCTGAAAAATGCACATGGAAAATTTGTGCCATTATTGTTTAGAGTTTTAGTATGATGTAGAGGGTTCTTATTTTAGTGAAAACTTAACATTTCTTTTTATTGTCTGTTAGGTTTCTCATGATATTCAAAAAGCTTTGCAATGCAGCTAACAAAAGTTCCCTTAACAAGATTCGATAAGTGCAAATTCTACTTTTTTAAAGCCACCAACATTAAGCATTTAGTGTGTGCAAGGCATAAAATACGGCAATTATCTCAGCTGCATTTTTTTCCCTTTAAACCTCGCAAAAAAAATTGTAAGGTAGGTATTTTTTTCCCATTTTGTAGACAAGGAAACTAAAGCCCAGAGAGGTTTAGTCAGTATGAGAAGGAACTGGAACTCAAATCCATCTCTATTTGTTTGTACATCTCTGCTCTTTCCACTACAGCCAAATGCCCTGTGACTGCTCTTGTAATAAAGATGAGTGATCCTAAAGTGACATTCATATGTCATGGTCGCCAAGGAATAAGGAAACAGTTAGAATCTGAGGCCCAGCTCATGGCAGAACAGAGAGGAAGTGAATCATCAGTGTTAATGTGTGGGCTTTGGAATTAGAGGAACATGGGTGTAGCTTGCATGTCCACCACTTAAAAGCTATGTGACCTTAGACATGTTACATAATCTTGCTGGGGCTCAAATACCACACCTGTAAAAAGCAAATATTATTATCTACTTCATAGGGTTGTTAAGAGAATTAATTGAAATAATGCCTATAAGGTACTCAGCACAAAGAAAATTCTTGATAAAAGTAAGCTCTATTAATAGTAATAGTCATATTACCTCACTCTACTTATGGTATCTCCTCAATTTCCGTGTCTTCAGCTACCACCTATGATGTGTCAATCACTTCCACATATTAGGTTCAGACATATATATATATATATGTATATATATACATACACCAAACCAGCTACTGTGGAGTCAGTTGTGACCTACAGTAACCCCATGTGTTTCAGAAAACTACGCTCCATAGGGTTTTCGTCGCTGTGACCTTTCAGAAGCAAACCACCAGGCTTTTCTTCCGAGGTGCCTCTGGATGGGTTTAAACCACCAACCTTTCTGTTAGTAGCCAAGCGTTTAACCATCTGTGCCTCATGGGGGCTCCTTAAATATATATATATGGGTATGTATGTACAGAGAGAAATAGAAAGTGAGAGAGACCTGTCTACCTGTCTTTGTCTACCCTCATCAATCAGGTCTCCATACTGCCATCAGAGGGAACTTCCTGCCCTAAAAAAACCCCATTCCAACTCTAATGGAAATGCAAATACCCTTGGAATTTTTGCTCATTGGGTGAAACTTTCATTTGCATGATTTCTTCTGCCCTCAAGCACCGATCTCCACAAATGCTGCTTCTGTGCCATAAAGAATGGATGTGTCTGTGAAGAAAGTGCGCCCTGTTCCCTAGAACACACAGGCGGGTGGTTTCTGCAACTGGACCATGGGCAGCCAATGATTTTGGTTGTAAGGAATGGGAGGCATCACTTATGCCTGGATCCCTGTTGCAGGTGGTGAGGTGACGTGAATGGAGCCACCAGTGCTCCGACCTCTGATTTAGGTAGGTGAGGACCCTATTTAATAGGCAAAGCAGTGTCAAACATCAAAAACCCGCCTTTCTACCGCACAACTGAAACAGTCGAAGTTTGATTTCAAGCACATACACATCGTTGCAGTAACAAGGGCCTAATCTCCTGAAATGGGCCCACACAGGTCCATGCATGGATGAAAGGTACTCAAAGTCTGCAAACCCGTTGTGCCTGGACAGGAGCCGCTTATGTCCTGAGCTCCCCAGCTTAGTGGAGATGGCAGATTATCTTTTCCCCCAATTGTTAATTTATTCCTTCTCCAAGGCCAGGAGAATGGCTCAGGTCATGCAGCAAGACCTATCTCAGGACATGGAGATCAACAGCCATTGAAGCCAGCTTGGGAGCTGCAGGCATAGTAAAATAAATGCAAGTACTTACTTTTGCTGAGAGCGCCATTCTTCTCTGGTTCTGTAGGTGTAAGTAGGCTATGCAGCTCACTGTCTCTCCCTGAGGAAACTGCATCCCAAATGCTACCGCCAGCCCCACCACCACCACTCCAGGGGATCGTGCCTGAGGGGTGCAGGTTCCCGCTGAATCAGGTCTGGCAACTCTTTGCCGCTTCTGAACCATCTCTGCCTCCCCCAGCCGCTCAGTACGATCTCCTCACTTTGCCTTTGATGTTCAGGGCTCCTAGCTTGTCACATATATAATCGTTTCACTTATTTTTTTCTGGTCTTTGATGTAAGAGGGATCACCAGAAGCATTTGACTCCTCTGCCATCTTGGCCCCCAAAGCATGGATGTGAAATTCAGCCCCTTCAGCAAGATCCACAAATGATCCACTCACACAAAGAATTTTTGAGTGCAGCCAACTTTAGTAAAGATTGGGATGTGGGGATATGGAGAAAGGTTTACTATACAATCATGCTAACTTCAAATGGAATGTCATTTGCTGTTTAAAATGCACTTTGGCCGCCTCCCCATCTGGATGTTTCCATTGGCTGATTGCCCTATCTACATACAAGCATCACACCATCTCGCTGGCTTTTCTCTACGTGTTTGTAATATTCCCTTCCCTATCCTCTCTTCCCCTTACTCTCTGGACTAAAGCCTCTTTTCTTTGTAATAAGAGTTCTAGTTTGGCTGTCTGGTTTTTGTTTTTATTTTCACTTTTGTTTTAGTTTGTTTGCCTTGTCTTCTCTACTCACACCTCAGAGTATTCCCTTCTATCCCAAGTGGTTAGTTATCAACTATTTTTTCAATAAAAATTCCCTCCCATAGAAATTCTTGAGCCAGCAGTTAACATCAGCTTTGTTACTGCTCATTTTACTCCTCTGCTTCATAACCCTTAAGTGGCTTCCTATTGCCCTTAGCATTATACCTCTTTTAAAAGGGTTTACAAAGTCTTCCATGATCTAGTCTCCTCTATTGACCATTCTGATGTTACTTTGGTTTTTCAAGTGCACTGTGCTTTCACCACCGACTCACAGGTCTTCATATACACTGTTCTTCATGAATACTATTCTTTTTTCAACTCTTCATCAAAATGACTCTTACTAAGCCATCTTACTAAGCCCCAGACTTAAATAGCACTTACTCTAGGCTAGGTCCCCTGCTATGCCCTATAGGTTAGGCCCCCTTGCTAGGTGCTCTAGGTTATATTCCCATGGTAGGTGCTCTTTTATCTTCATGTACTTCTTAACAATGCTTTTTGCCTTGTAATTATTTCATTATTTAAACTAATTTATTTTCTTTCTTCCTCTGCTGACTCCAAATACCACTAAGGCAGGCACCAAATTTCCTTTCTTAACTATCATATTTTAGCACTGAGCAAAGCATGTGTATGAAGTATTCCTTCCTATCCCTTTCAGTTCAGGTTTTTATTTGTCCTGCCTCTGAGGAACAGTCTTCTAAGAGCGCCATAAAATCCAAGTGATGGTGGAGGGTACAGGGAACTATTAGGTTTAAAGGCCTGAGCAATTTTGTTGTTGCTGCTGTTAACAACACAGTGAGAAGGGGAGAAGGCAGGTGATGACGAGCTAAGGGACAGCACTTATAAAGTGTCACAAGAGTCCCACTTAAGTATGCTGTGAACTGTGTGTTTAGTAAGTAGGCTGCACTCTTTGCTGTCTATCTTCAGGATTTAATTAATTAGTGTCACAGTTGGAGAGATACTTCATGCCTCTGGGGAAATATGACTGAACTCATCCATTCTAAAATAAATGATTAGTAAAGTCATCTTTCACATTATTTTTCAATAAGTGGGACAGCTACATTTTTACAAGCATCTTTCTGAGGTAAAAATCACTTTGAAACTATAAATACTGGTAAGAACAGAAAAGAAGGATGGGAAATTTTTTTTAAAATTGAGGCAAATTTATGTTTGTCAGTGGTTCATTTTATAAAGATAAGACTTGTTTCACAGGAAGCATTCAGAAACCCCTATTTTTCATACTGCATTAAACCAGAAACACGTCGCATATTTTCAGAATCTGTCCCATCATTGAGCTGCTAGGAACAAATGTATTTTATGGCTTACTGGATTTGGACCCACCTCCTCCCCAGTCAATCCCCAGGTATACACACCTTCTCAGGTCTCTAAACATCTCAGCTCAGTATGTCATAGAAACTGCTCCCATGGTAACCTTCGGTCAAACAGATTCATTCAGGCTGTCATGCACAGGCATAATAGAGAAAGAAATACTGATTGTTCTTGCTTATCATGCCACCAAGAGGAGTAATAAACCACAAAACCAAACTCCCCGCCATTGAGTTCTACAGAGCAGAACTGCCCCATAGGGTTCCCAAGGCTATAAATCTTTATGGAAGCAGGCTGCCACATCTTTCTCCCACAGAGTGGCTGGTGGGTTCAAACTGCTGACCTTTTGGTTAGCAGCCAAGCACTTTAGCCACTGTGCCACCAGGGTTCCTTCTAGAGTAATAAAACTGACTCCTAAATGAATAGTCTCAAAATTACAATGGTTATTGAATCATATATGAATCATTAGTGACCTAAAAAGAAACAACCATTAACTATTGTTTTTGGAGCTTCTAGTAAATATTAGATGCTGGGATAGGTAATTTCCACATATGATCTCATTTGTTCCCCCCATAATAGATCTTAGTAGTTCCATAATTTATCTAAGGCTACTGAGGCTCAAAGAATTAAAATGAGAGACCATCACTTAAGTGAGACTTGAACCCAGGTCTACCCTTCTCCACAATTTCTACTTTCTCCATGATACCACACATTTTGACTGTCCTGAGGGAGCTCACCACCAATTAGGTACAGATATGAAAGGTAGCATTTGGGAAGTCATCTTGGCTCTAGGGGCTTATAGTCTGGGGACTCTGGTATAACAGAGTTACAAAATCTGGAGTTAAAAGAGTTGCCTTGAGTGACAGCTTCTCTACATAATAATAAAGTGACCTTGAGACACTCACTTATCTCTTCGAGCCTCAGTACCTTCAACTGTGAGTTGAGATAATAACTCAGTGAAGTGTTTTGAAGATCAAATGAGAAAATGTATTTAAGCATGCCTTGTAAATTATAAAATGTGATCTATGGCTGTTATTATTGTCCTACACACTGCCTATAATCTTGGCACATCTCTTCAGAACATAACACTCAATTTCTTTTCACTTGAAATTGCCAGGTTGTATTCAGTCCTCAAGCACGTTTTGTTTTATCTCCAAAATTAAGAAGACTGTAGCGCTTCCACCCAGAATCCATATTGGAAGCCAGGAAATAACTAATGCATTATTATGTATAATGAACTGCCATTTTGCACATACACACACACAGATGGCAACTTGATAAGGAGATGACATTTATATTTATTTTAAATTAATGATTTCTTAGTAACAGAATTTAGTTAACATTCTACACTCCGATTGGGCAAGGAAATAGAGTAGGATCAGAAGCTGAAGGTCCAAAGATGAGCTACTTGATCAAGAAAATGGTCGTGTAACAAAATCAAGGGTTGTAATCTGGCAGAGACTGGCCTGCAAATGCATTTTCTTTGGTTAGCACAGCTTCGTTTTGTAGTAATTATTTCTAATGATTCTTTTAGACAATGCATGTACCCTCTGGTTTGTTAACTATTCCCTCATTCATATCATCTTACGCTGGGCTGCTTTTCACATTTATATCACCTGCCTAACATTTGAATTTGAACCTCTTTTACCAAATAAGAGACGAAAGAAATGAGGCCTCTGTATCCTTAAAATGATAAAGACTTGAGTGATTGATATGAGCCTATAAAGCATGAAGGGTAGAGAGGGCGTGAACTCAGGCTCCGAATCCCATGAGAGTAAAGAAGTGACATACTCTACTTGGAAAGTTCTGATATTACATGACAGATTGTAAATGCACCCATTTAGTAAGCATTTCCCAAGCACCTGCTATATGAAGAGTTTCTGGCACCTAATAAGAGCTACATAAGTTATTTGCTCTTTATTATGTTATCATCATTGTCCTTATCATCATCATTGCTATTTTTATTACTAGGCACGATTCTAGGAAGGACAAAGTCGCATGAGACCAGCCTATCTCTTTACCCCCAAAGAGAGAGTATCCCCAGCATTCAGTATAGTTCCTGATACGTGGTTTTTGCTCAAAAAATGTCTGATGAATGCATGAGCCAATAATGGATGATCAGCAGAAGGCTATGAGTCGGAATCGACTCGACAGCAACGGGTTCGGGCTTTTTTTTCATCCCTAGCCTGTGAGATCAATATCACCAAATTCTCCTCTAAAAATTTCTGAAAGAGAGCTGTGACTAATTCTAGGGAAGTGTCTGGAGGATCCCTGGAAAGGAGCTATGGGACTCTGATCTTCCTGAAGGAACTGAGAGGAAAGACTGTCTAGCTGGAAAGGCTTCCTGAGAGCTGGAGAGGATATTAAGTGAATGAATTAGATAATGTCTGCAGAGAATCATGGCTATAAGTGCTGTATAAGCACCTGGCATCACTGGTATTACTATTTAAAATAATTGTACTGCCTGTGCTTCCTATGTGGTAACCTTAACACAGCAGAATTTCTCTAAGTGTTCCCTCAAAAATACCTTCTATTCAGTCTAATCATTGATAGGGTTGACAGCTGGAGCACTGATAATGTTCTAGATGCACATCACATGGGCATATTTGGTACAGCCTCACTTGCTGAGACTTAACGTGTCTTACCTGAACTGTTGAACCAGCCTTCTTACTGCCTTCTGGCCTTAAAGGCCTGGTTGTCGCAACTATCCTCCGTGCTCCTAACTTTGTCGGTCTTTCTAAACTGTGATCTAATCATGTCACTCTTCTGCATTAAAACAGATCATGATTTCCTTTGGCCTTAAGAAAAATAGAGTCCAAACTCCTTTTTGTTGTCGTTACATGACATCAAAGTTAGTTCTGACTCATAACACCCCACGTGCAACAGAACGAAACACTGTCTGGTCCTGCACCATCTTTACAATTGTTTTTATGTTTGACCCCATTGCTGCAGCCACTGTATCAATCTGTCTCGTTGAAGGACTTCCTCTTTTTCACTGACCCTCTACCAACCATGATGTCCTTCTCCAGGGACTGGTCCCTCCTGATAACATCTCCAAAGTATGTGAGACATAGTCTCGCCATCCTTACTTCTAAGGAGCATTCTGGTTGTACTTCTTCCAAGACAGATTTGTTTGTTCTTTTGGCAGTCCATGGTGTATTCAATATCCTTTGCCAATGCCACAATTCAAAGGCATCAATCCTTCTTCAGTCTTCCTTATTCATCATCCAGTTTTAGCATGCATATGAGACAATTGAAAACACCATGGCTTGGGTCAGGCGCACCTTAGTCTTCAGCGTGACATCTTTGCTTTTTAACGCTTCGAAGAGGTCTTTTGCAGCAGATTCACCCAATGCAATGTGTTTGATTTCTTCACTGCTGCTTCCATGTGTGTTATTGTGGATCCAAGTAAAATGAAATCCTTGTCAACTTCAATCTTCTGTCCATTTGTCATGATGTTCCTTATTGGTCCAGTTGCCAGGATTTTCGTTTTCTTTATGTTGAGGTATAATCCATACTGAAGGCTATGGTCTTTGATCTTCATCAGTAAGTTTTTTGAGTCCTCTTCACGCTTAGCAAGCAAGGTTGTGTCATCTGCATAATGCAGGTTGTTAATGAGTCTTCCTCCAATCTTGATGCCATGTTCTTCTTCATATAACAAGGCACATATTGAACTGGAGCTACCACCCCTTTCTTCTGAGCATCTTACCACTATCTAAATACTCCAGAGGACTGTGGACCCTCTTCCCACTCCTCCAAATGACTTTTCTGCCCTTTGTTAATCTGGTCAACTCCTGAGCATCTTTCAGACACCACTTCCTCCCTGAAACCTTCCCTCACACCCATTTCCAGAAGTAGATTTGCTTCCTCATCTACATGCCCATAGTACAAAAAAACTTTCTTGTTTTGGCCAATATCTTTGGATACAAATTTTGGAAGTCTAGCTTACACAACTCAAGCAATAAACTGGGATTTATTCACTTATGTCACCAAACTGCATAGTGTCTGGGCGTTGAGTTGGCCTTAGGGATGACTGGGACCAGGGCCTCGGATGAAATCAGGGACTCTCCCTCTAACAGCCACCCTTATAGGGCAGAAATTACAGATACTGACTTTTCCACCTTTCCATCCATACCCAGAGCGGGCAAGGAGCTGCTTCCCACTAATTCCAGGTATAAAATTTCATCAGAAACATTCTAGTTGACCTGGCTTTGTCTAGGCGAGCATCCCTGTAACTGTCTTCATGGACAGTGAACCAGGTACTGCGATCTACTTAGATTGAGTCAGAGTCCCTCCTCCTCTGACCTGGGAGGTCGGCACCATAATTAGCAACCTCCAGCAGCTAACAACAACAATCAGGACCTTACTGGCTTTATAATGGGAAAGAAGCAGCATCCCAAAAGAAGGGGGCCGAATTTAACAAGGAACTCTGGACAGTTAGAAAATGTATGTGTCAACTGGCTGTTTTCCAGCCCAGTAACTAATAACACTTTTCAGATTGCATTATAATTATGTGTTTGAGTGTTCTTCTCTCACTAGAGTCTGAACTCCTGGAATTCAAGTACCTTGTCGTATTCATTTGCCTCTCGATGACACTTTGACACTTAACAAATGTTTGTTTGTTGCTTAATTAATAAATGGATAGCTCTTCAATGCTTCGTGAATTAAATATCCAGTGTACATAATTATAGAATATTTTAGTGTTTTGAAGTTAGTTAAATGAGTGTTTACAGAACCTGTGTAATTTAAAGGTCATTAAATGATTCAAACTGAACAAAAAACCCAACTTTGAAATGCCACTAATATTTATTGAGTTTATATGGTAAGCATTTTCATAAATGGCATTTAATCCTCACAAAAATTCCATGGTAAAATTATCCATATTTTATATTTTGTATGGTAAATGTAAATTAGGAAGATGAAGTTAAGAGATCCTGGGCTTCTCCAAGTTCTCGCAGCTAACAGGCTGCAGAACAGGAATATAAACTCAGGCCCTCTGATTCCAGGTCTATTGCTGTGCTTTTAAGCAAATTATTTAACCTCTCTGGGTAAAAAAGAGTCCCTGGATGGTAAAAGTGGTTAAAATGTTGGGCTGTTAACAAAAGTGTTGGTCATTTGAGTCCACTCAGGGACACCTCAGAAGACAGGCCTGACAATCTGCCTCCCAAAAACTCAGCCATTAAAAACCTGATGGAGTACAGTTCTACTCTGACACACATGGGTTCACCAAGAGCCGAAGTTAACTTGACAGTGATTGGTTTTAATAGGGAAAATTACACTTATTTCTGATGACTGCTGTAAGGAATAAAAGAAGAAACACATAAAATGCCCAGCACAAAGCCTTGTCCAGAGTTGGGAATCAATAAATAATAGTATGTTTATTAGGGACGTTGGGAGACTTCTAGGATTTCTAACTGGTATATATGTGTGGCTAGCTCTAACTGGTACATATGTACCCCAACTAGCCCCTCTTCCTTGTGTTAGCCTCCTCAGGACTCAGCCTCCTTTTTTCTCTTCCTAAATGATGTCCACTCTGTCTCCAGTAGTTTCTCTCCCCCAGGACTGACTATAGGACAGGTTGTGGGTTCTTGGACTCCCTCTTCCTTGCTGAAGCCAAGCACTCAGGTCTTTTTTTGCTGCTAGTAGCATACCTCTTGCTCAGGAAAGATAAATACCAAGAGGCCTAAGGATATGTGGATCCTAGACCATGTTCTGACATTAATTAGCTGTGTGACATTTGCACTGCTGTTCTCTCAAGTGTAAAATGAGGGTGTTGGACCAGACAAATCTCTATTAAATATTTTATGCAAAGGAAATTTCAGTGAAATTTCCTTTGGAGTCAAGCAATACTTCTAGTCTCAAAAAAAAAAAATTTTTGGAGTCAAGCAATACTTCTAGTCTCAAAAAAAAAAATTTTTTTTTTAAGTATTTTTCCATCCACCAAATGAACCAGCATTGGCCCTGTCTGTATGTATCAGATAAATTTCTATCACTTTTAACTATTTCTTCTTGCTCTACTTCTCAGCAGGGATTACATGCCTGGGGCATACATCAGAATTTTCTCCTGAACATAGATTCCAGGAAAAGTTGAAGTAAAGAGGACGCAGAAGAAAGAAATAGCACAGATGACATTTCTTTTAGGCTCACTGCCTAGATCTCACTTGGCCCACTGCCTTCTTCTCATTAGTCCTACTGACTGAATCTGATTAGCCAACCCTGATTTATTTTTGGCAGCCCAGGAGCACATGGGCCAATGCTTATTTTCATGGCTGAGACAAGCATCCCCAAAGCTGTCCTTAGTATTTGGAAGGCTAGTCCCTTTCCCTGGAAGATTTCACCATCTACGAATCATCATGACACGTTAGACATATATTTATTAAACACTTTACAGAATCGAGTCTATTTATTCCTCTTTTCATTATCACGAAAATCTTCAGTTCCCAGCTGCTAAAATATACAACAAAAAATGTTTAATCATGCCTAACTTGATATCTGTAAGTTATTTTTTTCTGAGTTAATGAATTAGCTTCTATAATCAATAAGAAATAAAAGTAGGATTTCAGTGTTACTGGATTTGTCTTCCTGATGCCTTGATTTGCCTTAATTCTGAATTTTCCTGTTATGTAATAGATGCTACCTTTTATGTAATATAGGCAATCGTCTCAAAAATGTGACTTTTAGATGTTGTTAGTGCTGTCAAGTCAGTTCCGACTCATAGCAACCCTATGTACAGCAGAGCAAAACACTGCCCGGTCCTGCACTATCCTCACAATCTTTGCTATGTTTGAGTTCGTTGCTGCAGCCACTGTGTCAATCCATCTCATTAAGTATCTTCCTCTTTTTTGCTGACCTTTTACTTTAGCAAGCATGATGCCCTTCTCTGGGGACTGGTCCCTCCTGATAACGTGTTCAAAGTACACGAGACAAAGTCTCGCCATCCTCTCTTCGGAGGAGCATGCTGCTGTACTCCTTCCAAGACAGATTTGTTCATTCTTCTGGCAGTCTGTGGTATATTCAGTATTCTTCACCGACACCACAACTCAAAGGCATCAATTCTTCTTCGGTCTTACTTATTCCTTGCCCAGCTTTCACATGCATGTGAGGCAATTGAAAATACCATGACTTTAAACCACACGGTATTCCCTTGTTCTGTTCGAAAAACTGCCTCCTGGTCTATGTACAGGTTCTGCATGAGCACAATTAAGTGTTCTGTAATTCCCATTCTTCACAATGTTATCCCTAATTTCTTATGATCCACACAGTCAAATGCCTTTACGTAGTCAATAAAACACAGGTAAACATCTTTCTGGTATTCTCTGCTTCCAGTCAGGATCCATCTGACATCAGCAATGATATCCCTCATTCCATGTCCTCTTCTGAATCCGGTTTGAATTTCTGGCAGTTCCCTGCCAATGTACTGCTGCAACCTTTTTGGACACAATATCCTATATATTTTCTATTCATTTTTGTGAACAGTAAAAAAATTAATAGTCGAATAGTTATATTTAGGTGGTTGATACACAAAAATTCTCAGATTCCAAAAAAATTCTAAAGTATGTTCAGTATAGAAAAGAATAGCACATTATGGAAATTTTTTCAGTAGGTTAGAAGCAAAAGGATTTTTTATATCAACTCTCAGTTAAGTTGAAATTTTATTCAGAACCAGCATTTCCCAATTACCAAGCATTTCATTAATAAGCAATGGTTGACTACTGCCAAACCGAAGCTACTAGGTCTTTGTTTTGCATCCCCAGTACTTAGCGTGCTCCCTGGTACCTAGTAGGCACTTAATTTGTATTGACTGAAGAGTATATTAGTGAATAACTCCCATTAACATGAATTTCATTACTCTTTCCTTTCCTCATGTATGATCTTTCCCTTCCAATGAGAAGATCCCTGCTTTCCCAGAATACTCTTTATCAAGTTTGTCTATAGAGAATTCTAAGGAAAGCAGGAGGGACAGAAGTAAGAAGAGGTAAAATTTGCAGGGAAGGGGTTTAAAGAGAAAGGGGTGCTATACTAGGGAGAAAGATGGGGGGGTTAGGAAGTATTGCTGGGGACCTGGGTTACACTGAGAGATCTCGAAAGGACTCCAGTTGTCTTGAACATCCTTTTTGGTTGCATGGCTGCATTCTTCACCAGGACACTCTTTGCGTGCTACTCAAGGACTGAGGACTACACCAACGTGTCATAGCTATATTAGCATTAGCATTGCAAGAATTGTCTTGATTAAAAAAAAAAAAAAAGCCTTGTGATTGAACCCAGAACTACATTCAATTCTAGAATTTCAATTTTTTTAACAGCTTCTATTTCCCTAGTGAGATTTCCTATTTTTTCATTCACTTTGAGTAAACTAAACCCATTGCCATGGAGCCAACTCCAGCTCATAGCAACTCTCTAGGACAGAGTAGAACTGCCTCATAGGGTTTCCCAGGCTGTAATCATGGAAGCCAACTGTCACATCTTTCTTCTGTGGAGCAGCTAGTAGGTTCAAACTGCTGACCTTTTGGTTAGCAACTGAGTGCTTAAACACCAGATTTAGCCTTATGAAGAACACCACCAGGGCTCCGTATGAATTTACTTAAAAAAAAAAAAAACCCGTTGTCATCAAGTCAATTCCGACTCATAGTGACTCTATAGGACAGAGTACAACTGTCCCATAGTGTTTTCAAGGAGCAGCTGGTAGATTCAAACTGCCAACTTTTTGGTTAACAGCTGAGCTCTTAACCACTGTGCCTTCAGGGACTAGGACTCATAAAAATTGTATTCATAAAAAATGAAATAAAAAGAAAAAATAGTAGTATATTTTAGGTTTATATAGTCTCTTTTAAGGTATTGATGTGTACCCTAAACTTGACTTGGCTGCTAACAATATGTGAGTTATAAGAGGTTACTGCCCACATATAAGTAATTCAATCGGCAATACTTTCACTCATTTAACAAACACTTACCAGTTATGTACTGTGTGTCAAGCTCAGTGTTAGTAAAATCAGCCAAGAGAGGAAGACAGACATGTGAATAGTAATAGAGTTTATCTTCTGTACTTGTGTAGGTCAGTGGTTAAGAGCCTACACTAGATGTGTCACCATGGGCAAGTGACTTAATCTTTCTGAGCCTCAGTTTCTCTTTTATAAAATTAGATTGAAAATAATAACATGTACCTCATGAGGTTGGTGATATGATTATGTTTATGAAGTGCCTAACATAGTACCTAGATACTTTTAGATCCTCAATAAATTTCAGCAGTTTTCTGTACCACTTTCACAGGAGAAAAATCTGAGGATCAGATCAGGAAAATAACTTGCCCAGGACCCCTCTGACCTAGAAGGTACATTAAAAACAAAGCAGCATGTGGTAACAAAGCATAGGAGCCTTGTTTGAGACCAGAGTATAGATGGACTAACTCAGCCTGTGGAGTCTGGGAAAGAATCAAACAGGATTCTTCAAATATTCCATAAACCGTTTTCTGGAGATTTGGAGCAATTTTAAGTCCATCAACTGTTGACTTTTCTGTACACGTCACAAGTCTTCAGTCTAGTCCTTTCTTCAGCGTCTTAGTTTCTATGGTGGTGCAGTGGTTAAGTGCTCGGCTGCTAAACTGAAAGGTCAGCAGTTTGAACCCACCAGCTGCTCTGCAGGAGAAAGATATGAGTCTGCGTCTGTAAAAATTACTGCCTTGGAAACCCTACGGGGCAGTTCTACTCTGTCCTGTAGTATTGCTATGAGTCAGGATTGACTCGAGGGCAAGGAGTAATCTTTAATGAGGAGTCCCTGGGTAGTGCAAACAGTTTACCACTTAACAACAAACCAAAATGTTGGGGTTTTGGACCCACCCAGAGGTACCTCAGAAGAAAGCCCTGGAGATCTGCATCTGAAAGATCATAGCCTTGAAAATCCTGTGGAGCGAAGTTTCACTCTGTGCACGTTGGGTCACTACAAGCTGGAATCAACTCAACAGCAACTAGGGAAAAAAGATCTTTAATGAGGAGGATTTTCACAGGTTTTCCATACTTATAATTTTTTCCTTTCAGAAATTACAGGTGTGAAGTGAGTAAGCAAATAATTGCTTTGAAACATTCTTCTAGAATTCTCCTGGGACTATCACAGCATTACTGGTACTTGCCCTAAAGTAGTATAGAGTGCGTCTTCAAACCGTGTAGCTCCTCCAGCATAGCTGAAACTAAAAACTTCCCAAGAAGATGAGTGTCAAGATGACTTTCATTCATTCATTCATTATTTACTTATTTACATGACATATATTGTATGTTTATGACATGCCACAGTCCATGAACTGGAAGCAGTTTTTTCAATGGAGAAAAATCCTCAGAGTAAAACTCTGGAAAGACCATTAGTCATAGGAGTGATAATCTCTCTCTCTCTGCTTTTCCTTGTGTAACTAAAATATATGTATATGTAATTCTATTTTACGAAGTAATGCTTCTCACAAACATTGATTTTAGAATTATCTCAGTAGAATTTGATTGCTCCTAATCTGAATTTGGAAACCCTGGTGGCATAGTGGTTAAGAGCTACCACTGCTAACTAAAAGGTTGACAGTTGGAAGCCACCCAGCGCTCCTTGGAAACCCTATGGGGCAGTTCTACTCTGTCCTATAGGGTTACTGTGAGTCTCAGTCAACTCTACAGCAACGGGTTTGGTTGTTTTTTTTTTTTTTTTTTTAATCTGAATTTGACGTCTATTTCCTTTTTTTCTTTTCTTAAACAGGATGCTACAACTTTCCATGTAACTGTCCAAGATGACAATAACATCATTGTCTCTTTGGAAGCTTCAGATGTCATGAGTCCATCATCTGTATATGTTGTGAAGATAACGGGTGAATCCAAAAATTACTTCTTCGAATTTGAGGAATTCAACCGCACTTTGCCTCCTCCTGTTATATTTAAGGCCAATTATCATGGACTTTATTATATAATCACTCTGGTCGTGGTAAATGGAAATGTGGTGACCAAGCCATCCAGATCAATAACTGTTTTAACAAGTAAGCATCATCTTCTGAATTTTTTTTTTGGATGAAAATGTGCACAGCAAAACCAGCTCCCATTCCACAGTTTCCAGACTTAATGATCAGAAACGTTGGTTACATTCTTCACATTGTGTCAATATTCTCGTTATTTCTGTTCTAGTTGTTTCACTTCCATTTATTTAAATTCTCTTGCCTCCCAACCTTCTCATCTATGCTTGAAAACAGCTGTTGACCTTTTGATCTTATATAGAAAAAAATTTTAATGCAATACTCAAGAGTGACAATCTTTACTCTTTGGGCTAAACTATCACTAAGTTTAAAGGTAACTTCAGGGGATAGTTTCAATTCAAGGTTTGAAGAGCAACTCAGGACCATAGTCTCGGGGACTCCTCCAGCCTCAGTAGGTCCAGTAAGTCTGAATACTCCAAGAATTTGAAGTTCTGTTCCACATTTTTCTCCCCTTTTTTTCAGGATTCATCTATTGTGTTTCTGGTCAGAATGTTCAGTAGTGGCAATCTGGCATCATCTAGTTCTTCTGGTCTCAAGATGGAGGAGGCAGTGGTTCATGCAGACACTTAGTCCTCTAGCCTAGTTCCTTCTCTGATTCTTGGGTTTCATACTTTGTCTTTTGTTCCAGATGAATAAAGACTAATAATTGTATCTTAGATGGCCACTCATAAGTTTTTAAGACCCCAGATACTACTGAAGATACTGGGAGGTAGAATATAAACTTTAAGAATTATATTGTGCTAATTGATTGGTTTGTCCAATGAGACCATGGTCCTAAGCCCCCAAACCAACAATCCCATAAGGTGATTGTTTGTGTCTAAAAAAATGTCTAATTAGTAGCAAAATCTGTAGCACCACCCTCTTTTGTTTGGCTGTTGTTATTGTTGCAAAGCCATTCACAACCTAGCATTTTCCCATTCTTCTCTTTTCCCTAAGAACAGCTTATTGATATCAAATACATCAGTCACGCTGTGCAAACTTTACCCACATTGGGTGCCACCTTTCCCATTACTATTTAAAAAAATTGACTACCACCTAGGGAGTACTTCTCCCCAGCTCCCCCTGCCACCCCTGGTAACCACTAACAAAGATTAGTTTTTGTATATTTACCTATTCATGTCATTTCATAAAAGTGAGCACATACAATGTTTGTCTTTTTGTGATTGACTTTCGTGTTTCTTTTTTGGGTGTGTCCTTATGGAGCTCTAATTGTAAGAAAGTCAGCCCAGAATGGCTGTTGTAAACAAGTTCCAGAAAAATGTGAATTGCGAGGTAATAGATTCAGGCAGCAGATCTTGGTTTATAAATTCCTATAATGCAAACTTACTCATCAATACCAACTAAAGTCAAGTGATTTTAATGTCCTGCTTTATATTAAGAATACAGCATATTGCCAATGTTTGATAATATTCTACAGTTAACATTTTGCTAAACATGAATATGTTTTAAAGTAATAAAAGTAAACTTCCATGAGGTAGTATACTTTGTTACTGAAGGACAATTTTAGAATCACAATTGAACCATGTAAGTTTCTACCATATTATTTAATAGTGTGATCATAGCTAATGTACTGATTTTTAACCAGAACATATATTCTAATATTAAATAATTTTGGTTTGTCTGAGTTCTGATACACTGGAATTATATTTAACCTCATATTTAACTTAGTTTAATTCAGTTATATGTATTTTTAGCTGCTAGAATGTTAGAATGAAAGATATCTGTTTACTTGTTAATAGCAGTTCCCCCTCTCACTCAAAGTAGTCTTAGCTTCCACTGCCCAAGAAAAATGTCAAAAAAAAAAAAAAGTCATTGGCATTTTAAGGTCCCAGGTCCTGCAGAGTTAATGATATTGGAAATTTTTAGGAGTTGTTTACCTATATAAGATTTTCACTTTACACTCTAATATCTAATCTCAAAATAAGATGTGACTCTACTGTATATGTTGAGGTTTGGAAGAAAAACCACTACCTATAGATAGGATGGTAGGTTTTATCACTATAACAATTTAATGGCCCAGAGAAGTTTGTTTTGTTTCGTTTTTGTTCATTGTTCTTCACAGCAAATATTCCAGTGGCTGCAATTTTTAAATACCAGCTATATGTGATCATTCTGGCCACAATTAAGGACAGGGACGTGGTGATATTGTCAGTTAGGATAAAAGGAGAGAGAAACAGGAAGAAACAAGGATTCAAAACCAAACTAGAGGACATGGTTTCAACTTTCCTGTCAAAAATTAAATAAAATCTCCCTCGGCAAAGTCCCAGGATCAGTATTGAGCCTTAAAATTTAGGAATGGCACAGATTCCAAACCTTCAAAGTTTATAGATAAGATCTAGCACCTAGATGAATTTTAAAAAGAACGTATCTGGCAAAATACTGCTTTAAGCAACTTCCAGAAAAAGATGAATTGGAAATTGATAGGTTCAGGCAGCAGATCTAGAATTATAATTCCTATAATACAAACTTCTTTAAGTCAGAAGCTCTGCCTCACTCATCTTCTTAACTTCATAAGCAGCTAGCACAAGTCTTACTCTTCATAGTTGCCCAATAAATATTAGTTCAATTAAGTTGATTAATAGGAGAAAGAAAAAAAAAAAAGAATGAGTGCAAAGCAAAATAGAATGTAAAACTATGAGGATCATTCCTGACTGTCTTAGGCTGGGTTCTCTAGAGAAGAAAAGCCAGTGAAGCATGTATGTCTATAGAGAGAGAGAGAGAGAGCACGATTTATCTCAAGGTAATGGCTCATGCGATTGTAAAGGCTGGCCAGTCTGAAGTCCGTGGGTCAAGTATCAGGCTGGAGATTTCTCCTGACTCATGTAGCTGCACGGACTGATGAACCCAAGATTGGTAGGCAACACGTCAGGCTGCTAGCTCAAGTCCTAAGAACCAGAGATCAGGTGATAACGAGCCAGATGCAGGATCTAGAATGAGTAAAAGCCAATGAGCTTTGCCAGGACATTCATATATATTGTGTGTAGGCCACACCTCTGAGGAAATTCCCTTTACACTGATTGGCTGATCATTTCAGATGACATCATCGAAAAACCAAAACCAAACCTGTTGCCATCAAGTCAATTCCGATTCATAGTGACCCTATTTGGACAGAGTAGAACTGCCCCATAGAGTTTCCAAGGAGTGCCCGGTGGATTCAAACTGCTGATCTTTTTGGTTAGCAGCCATAGCTCCGACATCATGGAGGTGATTACCTTGTATGACAAAATGGAGGATAACTACATCATTACATAAGTGCCAAATTACAGCATTATATAACTGCCAAACTACACCATTACATAACTGCCAAACCACTGAGAATCATGGCCCAGCCAAGCTGACACACAACCTTAACCATCATGCTGATCAATATTTTTTTTAGCACAAATTTAGCCACTTCCAGTCAGACAGACTTCAAAGATTTGGCATTTTAGCTAATGGTTCATGAAGAAACTTCATAAGTAAGTAAATGCTAAATTTTTTTTAATATGATATTTTAGCACTTGTAGAGGGTTCTATTAAAAATATTTTCTAATTTCTTTTGTGATTTCTTCTTTGCCCTGTGGGTTTAGAACTGTGTTGTTGGATGGCCAAAAATTTGGAGATTTTGCAGATATCTTTTTGTTATTGATTTCTAGTTTAATGCTGTTGTGGTCAAAGTACATACTTTGCATGATTCCAATCCTCTTAAAATTGTTGGGATTTTTTTTTTTTTATGGCCCAAAATATGTTCTATCTTGGTGAATGCCCCATGAGCACTTGAAGAGAACATTTATCCTGATGTTGTTGAGTGAACTTTCAATACAAGTCTATTAGATCATGTTGATTGATATTGTTGTTCAGATCCTCTATATCCTTACTGATTTTCTGTCTCCTTGTTCTTTCAGTTTCTGACAGAGGATTGTGAAAAATCTCCAACTATAATTGTGGAATTGTCTATTTCTTCTTTCATTTTATGCTTTATGTATTTTGAAACTCTATTTCCTTTTAGGCTCAAACACATTTAGAATTGCTGTCTTCTTGATGAATTTACCTCTTACCAACATGCAATGTTCCTCTTTATCCTAAGTAATATGCCTTGTGTTGAAGTCTATTTTGTTTGATGTTAATATAGTCATTCCAGCTTTCTTTTGTTAAGTATTTGCATGGCATACTTGCACCATCCTTTTACTTTTGACATTTCTATGTCTTTGTATGTAAATAGGTTTTTTGTAGGTAGTATAGTCTTGCTTTATATCCAGTTGAAAATCTCTGCCTTTTAATTGAGAAGTTTTGACCAGCACTAGCCAATAGAAATATAATTCAAACCACATATGTAATATTAAATTTTCTAGTAGACGTGTTATAATTTTTAATTTTCAAAAGGGTGAAATGAATTTTAATAATATGAATTATTTAGCCTATTATATTCAAAATATGATTATTTCAACATCAGTAAATAAAAAATGTACACCTGCTTCAGTTTTTATTTTTAAACATAAATTAATTAAAAATAAAATTTAAAAATCATTGTTTCAGTGGCACTTGCTTCATTTCAAGTGCTCAATAGCCATATGTGGTTAGTGGCTACCAATTTATACAGTGCAGATTTAGGCCATTTATATTTAAGTAACTATATATACACTTCAGTTTAAGTTTACCAGATTGATAGGCCACTAATGTGGGCATTGAGTCAATCTAGCCAATGGTTGAGCTGGGCTTAAGGCGTTAGCTACCTTCAGTTCATCACAAATTTAAAATTCTTCCAGTGAGAGCTTGCTGTTAACTTGTGCTTAGTGAGGGGCCAGGGTGGTAGAAGGTTTTTCTCAGTGTTCTAGTTCTACCCTCAGTGTTCATCAGTGCTTTACTCGGTGCTATGTTTGTGGCGGGGGCAGGGGAAGTTCTTGGTTCTGGACCAGGCTCAGTTGTAGGCAGACCTCGAGTCCTGGATTTTGGGATGTTCTCACCATTGCTACTCCTCACTATCCACTGACAGACAAATTTGCCTTGAATCTGGGAAAGGTCTTAGGTAGGAGAGGGTTTCCTCTTTCTTCCCCAGTAGCAGCCTTCCTCTGTTTTATATCAATACAGGATCGTGGGCCCAAGAGGGCTTCTGCTTCTCTCCCAGGGATAGACATCTCCCTCAGAAGCATGGATCTTTGCCTGGGAACAGGAAGGAAAACAATACCTTAAGACCTCTGCCATGTACTAAGAAAAGGCTCTGGGAAGTGAGCCTCTTAGTGCCAATTATAACCTGCATGCCTGTGACACTGAGGCAGGGCTCTCTCTCCAGTCCCTTGTCCTGCCCCCAGTCTTTCTCCTATGCACCTGGCCGAGGCCCAGGAAAAGTTGGAGAGTGAGTGTGGGTTCTGCTTGTGTCTGGAACACCCAGTAATTCTAAAGCAATGATGATCTAGAACTTTTGGAGGGCGGATTTGTTCTCTATCTGCACTGTCCAATATGGTAGCCACTAAATTTTAATTTTATGTAATAAACTTTAAATTTAATTTAAATAGCCACATGTGGCTAGTAGCTACCATATTGAATAGAGCAATTCTAAACTCTTATGCCTGACCACATCAGCCTTCATGAATTTGACAAAATTTCAGCTGATTTATTCTTGCCTGCTTCACCATTTCCTCCCATTCTCTGTCAAAAGTGAAATGGTTTGTGTGTCTTGTCTCCTCAGAGACTCTAGTTATTCTTTGGAATTTAGTTCATTTGTTTATCTTGCAATCTCAATTCTCTGATGGAAAGATTTTGACTTCAAGGAATTTTTGGCTTTTTCTTGTCGTTAGGATGAGAGTGACATTGTCTTGCAGCTTTGTACATCCTAAGTAGAATAGGAAACTTGCACTGATTACTCAAGAATAAAAATTAATTAATAATTGTCTATTGTCTCTCATCCTTTACCTCATTTGTAAAACCCCAATTATACTATCCCAGATTTCAAAACCAATAATGGCAATAAAAACTAGGGATTAGTGTACAAATGTTTCTGTAACATCAGGCATGATATGACACTAGGCAACATTTGGGTCTCAGCTTCCTCTTGTGTAAAAGATGGAATTGAACTACATGATTACTTTTGAGCTCTAAAGCTACTATTATTTTTCAGTTAATGACATATTTTTTTTTCTTTCTAATGGGAAGCTTTTTCAAAAAGTTTGGAAAACATTTGTAGTATTTGCTCACAGAGTTGTCACATTTCTTTTGAGAGTAAAAGGGCATATTTGTTGCAGTCATTTATTATGTGGTAGGTGCTTGTCTTGATGAAATAAGCAATGACAGAGCAACTCACCCTGAGGAAGTCCTTTGATATTTCACTACGGTTGTTCTGAGTCTGGTGCTCTCAGAGAAAGCTGAGAAACATGGCAAAGAATAAATTCAGCACAACAGAGAAGTGTGGTCAGTTCAAAAGCGTTCCACAAACCTTATGCTTTAACATCTAATACTTAATTGATTGAAAACTTATCATGTATTCAATGAACTCTAGGAAGAAGAGGTAGTTTCTCAATAGACAAAATAATAGATGAAAACAGTGGCTTAGAAACTGAGGAAATGTTATATACACAAAACTGTCCCCTCTGTTAGTAAAGTCCTGGAGATAGTGGCTATAAATATGGCAGAATGCACATAGAGACACCCTATAGGTATAATATTCTGTAAAAATCTATTAGAAATAAAAATAATCCATGAGTTTTTAGAATAAAAATACAGTTATTGGGTAAAACCTCTATGCCATGTCCTAGGCGCTAGAGAAGTAAAGATAAATGAAAATACCCATGCTTGAAGACATTACACTATAGTGGGAAAAGCAAATATACAAACCATTACAAAATTATGATAAATGCTATAAGAGAATTATGTAAGACAGAATGCCTAGTCTTCCTAGGAAACATTGTGAAGGCAACACAGAAGAAAGAATCATTGAAAAACCAGTGAAAATTTGTCAAATGAATAAAGAATGGAAAATATTACACCCAAGGAGTGGTGCACATGGAGAGCTGCAAGTAGTTAAGATGGCAAGCATCTGTAATTCCAAAAAATAATAGGGAAGGTAACTAGAAACGTCAGAAAGAACCTTATGTATCTTGCAAAGGAGTTTAAACTTTTGCATGTAAGTGATGAGGAATGATGACAGATCTTATACAAAGAAATGATGTCAGAGGATTTTACTTGAGAAATCTCCCACTTGTAACAGAGCCAGAAGCCCCAAGATCCAGAATCCTGCAATGGAATATTTTGGGTAGTGGTTCAGAGCATTAGCTTTGGAGTCAAAGAAACCTAGACATCACATGTGTAGCCTTAGGCATATTAATTTCTTTTGGTCTTAGTTTTCTAATCTGTAACCTATTCCAAGAGTTAGCAAACCTTTTCTGTAAAGACCTAGATAATAACTATTTTGTGTTTGGAGGGCCATAGAGTCTCTGTTACAACTATTCAACTAAGCCACTGCCGCACAAAAGCAACCATAGATACTATGTAAATGAATGGGCATGGCTGTGTTCTAACAAAACTTTGTTTATACACAGAAAATTTTGAATTCCATTTGATTTTCATGTGTCATAAAATGTTCTTCATTTGGTTTTTTCCAACCATTTTAAAAATGTAAAAACCATTCTTAGCTCTCACAGATCATACAGCCCCTTGATCTGGTCATAATTATAATATTTAATATTGAGATAATTTTGGTACCTACTTGGTAGGGGTTTTGTAAAATAATTCACTCGGCAGAATGTGTAGCACGTAGTATATGATCAATAAATATAAGCAGTACAAATGACATCAAATAGAAAGTTAGTCAAGGGATCAGAAGCAAAAGAGAGTAGACCAGATTAGGCAGGGAAATGTCAGTCAAGTTGATGTTTAAGATAAAGATTCTGACTAAAGTGAGAGTATCAGGTAGCCTGCAGGCTTAGAAGTTTTTAGGAAAGAATAAGAAAAAATAGAGTGAGGTTGGAAGCAAGGAGAATAATTTAGAAATCTGTGGAAATATCCTGGGAAAGGAAAGATGACTTGAACTAAGGTGGTGAGTATGATGGTAGCCACTCTCTTGGACCAGGTGGGCTGCTGCTGGCCACTCATCTCATTAGCCTATTTGGATGTAGCTGAGGAGTCAAGTCAGGTCTCGAATCATCATCTAAACACAGGGCAGCAACTCTGGCCTGGAACCCCGGATTGATCTTCTAGTGGCCTTTTTCTGCTCCTGCCATCAGAATTGAGGGCCTAATCCCAGGTTTTCTCCCTCAAGAGGACTATATTAGAAGAGACACATTCCTAAGTTTCGTCACATCAGAAACAAAAGTTACTGATCACTGACCCAACGGCTTCTTTAGTTTTTATTCTAGCAAAACAGAATCATCTCAGGAAGAAGCATCCTTTGGTAATCAGGAGTTACTAAGAAGTACAGGGCTACTTTTGTTCACTTCAAACAGATGCTGCTGTACATTTGTTTCCTGGTGTCCTATTTGAGAGGGTCACATATAGAAATTTTTTGAATTCCTTATTCCTGATCGCTCATGAATGGTTCAAAGTTAAAGAGCATTAAATATTCCTCATTTTGAGTAATGGTTTTTATTATATGGGAACACATATTATGTATGATAAAATGATATTTTAAAGGTATTTTTATTAAAAAAAAGAATTTAATGTTGATTTCTAGTTAAAAATAATGCAGTAAATCCCTGCTTTGTCACACACCCTTTGCTTCTACCACAAAGGAAAAAGAAAACCAAAAGTACATTTCCACGTTCAAAAACAAGATAGTCAGAAACAGAACAGAAATGCAAGGTAGGGAAGTGGGTTGAAGCTCTGGGCCTTCTGTGGTGTGGGCCTGGAAGAAGACAGTATTGCATTTGGCCCTAGTAGAGTAAGAGGGACTGGAATGCTTCACACTAGATATGGCACAGAGCCAGATTCTCTGCTTAGAGCAAAGGTTGAGAAAGAAGCATATATAGATGCCTGGGAAGCAGGGGGCACAGATCCAATCTTACTACCAAGGACCAAGCCTTGACCCAGTGAATCTGTGATAGCCACTATATCACCCACAATATCAAGAACTCCAAAATAATGTTATAGACCCTGATTTTAGACTGGGAGCTCTGATGGGCTAAGAGAAGACAATGGCTAAATTGCCTCAACAGCAAGGGATAAGCAAGAGATGGGGGATGAAAAGGCATAAATGAGTCTATAGTCTATATTCCAAAACACACAAAGAAAACCATGCTAAAAATATATATACATCAAAATAACAACTGTACCACTTTACATTATATTGTGTATACCAATCTGACTAAAAATTTACAAAAATTTCTGATATTCAATGAGATAAATGAAAGAATAACATCCAATTTAAAAGAACAAGAAATAATGAAATAAAAACTGGTACCAATAAAACAAAATTTATAGAATAAACATAAATACAAATTTTGGAAATGAAAACTACAGTGATTCAAATTAATTTAAAATGTTAATTATAATATTTAATATTGAGATAATTTTGATACCTACTTGGTAGGGGTTTTTGTAAAATAATTCACTTAGCAGAATGTGTAGCATGTAATATATGATCAATAAATATAAGCAGTACAAACGACATCAAATAGAAAGTTACTCAAGGGATCAGAAGCAAAAGAGAGTAGAACAGATTAGGCAATTACCTCATAATCAGGCACAGTGATAGAGTTCAGAGACATGGAGGTGAGAGAGGTTCCAAGGGGGCTTACAAGTTCAAGAAAAAGAGAACAGAGGGAATGACAGGTGCAATATTTGAAGAGGTGATTATTGAGAATTTCCAAGATTTGAAGAATGACGAAAATCTACAGATAGGCAGAGCATTCCAAGTACTGAGTAGGAAAATTAAAAAATAAGACCACCCCTAGGTATATTATGGTGAAACTGCAGATTATCAAAGGATAAATAAAAAGTTTAAAATGCATCAGAAAGAAAAAGCGTAAAATCTACAAAGGAATAACAATTAGATTGACAGCATTATTCTCTTCTGCAATAATTGGTGCAAAAGACCGTGAAGCAACATCTTCAAAGTATCAAGGCAAACCCTGTCTACTTAGAATTTTATACCCAGCTAAACTACATCAAGAGTAAAGATAAAATGAAGACATTTTCAAATATACAAAATCTGAAAGAATTAATACTGTAACTCTAACTTGAAGAAATATTCATAGACATGTTTCAGCAAGAAGAAAGGTGAATCAGAAAGAAGACACAAGATACAATAAAAAAAAATCATGGAAATGTTATATATGACAAAGGGTGCATCACGAATTAGTGGGAGAAGATGGAAAAAGAATCTATGAAATAGGCAAAAGAATCAAACAAGCAGTTCTAAGAAGAAGGGAGCTGAATGCCCAGTGACCTGTGAAAAGATAATCAACCTCCTTCTTGATTTACATTTTCTAGCAACTTCATTTCTCTGTCCTGCCTAGCCTTGTTCCTAAGACAAGAAAGGGAAGTACATGAGACAGATTGCAGGGACAGGAGTTATGAACTAGATCAGGATTTAACCTTGTCATCACCAAACAACACAGCTCTGGCTTATGCCACATCACTTAATTCCTAAAAAGAAAAATAGTGAGAGAAGTAATCTGAGAGATAGTAAAATATTTTTAGAGCATGCATTTGAGTTCTACTGAAATGTGTATTTCTGGAATTGAATATACCGCCATAATGCCCCGGCATAGACTGTAGGATTTACAACTGACCTGGGTCATTTAAGTTGAGGCTGAAGGAAATATATAAGCAAACATGTAAATAGACATTTAAAAAATTCTCTTAGTTTAAAATTTAAGTAACATGCAGCAGCCAAAAAAGATCAGAAAATAAATGATCTGTGCTCTAATCCTCACATATCACTTAAATTTCAAAGCTTAACCATGGCTTTGATGTGCAGATTTCATGGCCCAGGGTATGAATGATTGTGTGGTCCCCTAACTTCTCTTTTCAGTACACAGAACCCTGATGAGGTTATAAATGGGACTTCAGCAATGGACGAGTCACTGCTCTGTGGCTGCCTTTTGCTATTAGCTTTCATTTTGGTTCTCTTAGATCCAATAGCTGAATTAGGTAGACTCTGCAGGTTAGTAATTAGGCTGCATTGAAAGAAAGAAATGCAAATAGTTCAAAACTTCTTTGAGATTAAATAAAAGAAAAATACTCAAAGTCTCAGGGGTTTTGTTTGTTTGCTTACCTGAAACATAAGTGAGTTTGCTCTTTAAGTGTTACCTGTAAGTAGGAAGACCAGAGATGAAACAAAAACAAAATAGAAACTTTTAACCAGAGAACAGAGCACGTAGTCTACAGAGACATGATCACAGTATATGCTGCAATTTGAAGGCCTTTTGATTTCATAGATGTTGGCGTGGTTTCTGAAAAAATTCTAGGAAAAATCAAAGCTTTAACATGTAGCTTCAATCCTTTCTGGATCTCTATAATCAAAAGTAAGAATAGATGAGACCCTTAAAAGCTAGCAAGCTGCCATCCCAAGGTACAACAATAGTCTGCATTCACCTGGAGCAGCAGAGGAAGAATCAGGAATTGGAGGAAGAAACAGATTGTCTGATTATCTGCATGAATAACTGCCTCTTTTGCCATGAGAACAGAACTTGATGGTGCACGGCTACCATTACTGAAAGTTTTGATCAAGGATTCTACAGAAGAATCCTGAAAGTAGGGGGTGGGAGGGGTAGATGCTGAACAGGATTTAAAATTCTCATGGAATTCAGACTTTCTGGAGCCATAGAGGCTGTATGAACTGTTGAAACTATTGCCCTGATATAATCTTTAAACCTTAAACCAAAAATATCACTGAAGCCTTCTATAAACCAAACAATAATTTAGCTTAATTAGTAAAGAATGATTGCCTTGAACATTGTGCTCTTTTAAAGAGCTATCTTTATGAGACGAAATTAACAACAGCAACTCAAAAGTTTAGATAGGAAGCTTAGGGGGCAATGAGTTTATGTTAACCGGGGAGGAAAATTTCAGAAAAGGAGAGTGAAGATGCAATCAATGTCACTGAGTTGTTCATGTACAAATTGTTGGAATGTATGGCTATATTTTCACCAAAAAAAAAAAAGAATTGGTAAGGACTTCGAAGGATAAAATGAAGTTTATTTGGCTGTGGATTGAGACAAAGTAGGTAATCAGTAATTATGTGTTAAATGAACAAAGTCAAATTTTGGTATCTTAAGTTATTGAAACTGAAATTTTAAAAGCGTAAAATTTAACCTAAGGCTTTTGCTTTAGTTTAGGTTATAGATGATGTCCAAGAATGCTTTCAATTCTAAAACTTTAAAGTTATTTTTTCTATAGCACAATAGTTGACTCCAAACCAGCCTGTTTAAATGCTTTTCTGGAATAAAATTAATGTAAGTGAAACTTATCCAACAGGTCCTTCAGAAGTGGGGAGGGGCTATGTCTTTTTGCTGGAGGTTGGGGCGTGGAGCGGATGCAGACATATATCAGTTATGGTAAAAAAAATGAATATTTAAAAAATTGTGATGAATTAACGACTCAAGTAAAAGAGAAATGAATGTTTTTTAAACTTCTGTATATAAAAACCCACTGCCGTCAAGTCGATTCCAACTCATAGCAACCCTATAGAACAGAGTAGAACTGCCCCACAGAATTTCCAAGGAGTGCCTGGTGGATTCGAACTGCTGACCTCTTGGTTAGCAGCTGTAGCACTTAACCACTACACCGCCAGGGTTTTCAACTTCTGTATATAGAGTGGTTAAATAAACCACTGTAAACTATAATGTACACAACATGGGAAGATTTGCAATCTTGTACTTAATACAGAAAAATAAGTGCTAAGTTCACACCAAGAAATAAATGATCAGAATAACATTTACCCTTGGTCACAGTCAAAACTTATTTTCTGTTATTGGCCTCTTAAGAATATCAAACTTTGTTGGCTTGGAGAAAAGAAAAATGAACTTAGGAATCTGGTGATATAGACTCTGGCACAATCTTGCTAAATTACCTTTGACAGGTAATTTAAAGATTCTGATTTATCAGTATTTTTATCTGTTGAATGGAGATAATATTTTCTCTTCCTAGATTTCAAGATTATTGAAAAAGGCAACTGGAAAAAAGCCAAAAAAAAAAGAATAGGAAAGTTACCCTGAAAGATAGACCCTGTTGCAAGCGAGTCAAGTCCAGTCCAGCTCATAGCGACCCTACAGGACAGAGTAGAACTGCCCCATGGGGTTTCCAAGGAGCAGCTGTAGATTTGAACTGCCTACCTTTAAGTTATCAGCCAAGCTCTTAACCACTGCACCATTAAGGCTCCGAAAGACAGAAAACTAAAAACCAAACCTGTGGCCATTGAGTCCATTCCAGCCCATTGCAACCCTATAGGACAGAGTGGAACTGCCCCATAGTGTACCCAAGGAGCAGCTGGTGAATCTAAACTGCCGACCTTTTGGTTTCGAGCCATATCATTTAACTGCTGTGCCACCAGGGCTCCAAAAGACAGAAAGCACCACATATGATGTGCTTTTTCAGTTAGTGCTAGAGATAACACTCAGTCCATGAACACTGAAAAGTTTAGTGCTTACAGAGAAAAAAAATATTTGCGAAGTTGTAATCCCTGCTTTGGCAGTTTGAATCCACCAGCCACTCCTTGGTAACCCTATGGGGCAGTTCTACTTTGTCCTATAGGGTCGCTATGAGTCAGAATCGATACGATGGCAATAGGTTTGTTTTGGTTTTTGGTTAGTCAGGGTAATCCTTGGTACTCCCAAGTATTGATAATTGCTTTTTTCCTTTCTCCATTTACTTCCCTTCTTTAGAACCTCTGCCTGTAACCAGTGTTTCAATATATGATTATAAGCCTTCTCCTGAAACAGGAGTCCTCTTTGAGATTCATTATCCAGAAAAATATAATGTTTTCACAAGAGTAAACATAAGCTACTGGGAAGGTAAAGACTTCCGGACAATACTATATAAAGGTAAGAGAAAAAAGGAAGGGGGAATGTGTGAGGACTGACTCTTACTTGTTACACGACTTTTGCAAAATGGTCTTCTCTCCTCCTCTAGAGAGGTTTCATAATTCACTGTTTGACCTATGAATGAATCATTAAAAATAATGATTGATCCATGAAAATCTTGTTAGGAAGAGTCTTAGGACATCTGGATCATTAGTTAATTGCTTATAGCATGAGAAATTGTTAAATTATTATCATTTATATGATATTCTTCCTAAAGGTAGCGTGTCTGGTGCAGAAAATAAATTCAAACTTAACTAATTCACCTAAGCACCTACATAGCCAAATCCTTCTGGGTATGTTAAAAAGATTATTTCTAGGACTGGGAAGCTAGAGGGGCACCCTTCACGTGTTGGACTTGGAGATGTTCCAAAGATTATCCTGAAATGCAAAAGACTACACTTTTTGGTTCCTTTGTATGTATTTATCTGTATACCAAATTAAATGATTGCAGTAATATACGAAAATTTGTTTTCCAGTTTTGACTGCCTCGATGTGGAGCCCTGTGGGGTGAGGAGAGAAGAGGGCCCAGGGGAATTAATTATTCAAATTTTTCCAAAGAATCAAGTCACTCTCTCTAGGCAGACTATGTGTGTGTGTGCCAGAAAGAGAAAGAGGCAGATAGACAGAAATAGAGAGAGATGAAGAGAAACAGAGACAAAGAGAGAATTCAGCTTCATTGGGAGAGAATCCAAGGGAAGGAACTTGAATACTGTCAAGACACAAACATCTCTGCAGGGCCGATAAGGGATGGTATCAAAGTTGACTGGGTATAACTGGAAACATAATGATAGAGAATGAGTACTGAGGCGCGTATAAAACTAGCTGCTGTCAAGTTGATTCCAACTCATGGCGACCCCAAGGTTTCAGGGTAAAACTGCCCCCCATAGGATTTTCAATGGTAGTGGTCTTCCAGAAGTAGATCACCAGGCCTTTCTTCCAAGGTGCTTCTGGATGGATTCAAGCCTACAACCTTTTAGTTAGCAGCCAAGTGCATTAACTGCTTAAACCACCCTAGGGACTCCACTGCAGCACATAGGGCATGGTATCTAGAAGAACGTTACTTTGACTTGCAGCATTTACAAACTTCCTTCTTCAGAGAACCTTTTTGGTGAGAACCAAAAACCAAACCTGTTGCCTGAGTCGATTCTGACTCATAGCGACCCTATAGGTGAGACTGTGTTTAAATATATACTACTTAAGGATTTTTAAAAAAAATTAAAACAAAGTTCAGTAAACATAAACACAGGCTCCACAAATTTTTGTATTTTTTTATTTTAAATAAAAACAGATTTTCTGAATGTTAGTGAGTAGTATATTATTTGTTTATTGATCACATGCAAATACAAGTTCATGAATGATTCAAAAGCAGTCACTGAAACTTTGGGTAAGAACTGTAAGTTTAAAAATAAGTTAATTAATATGCTCCCATTTTTTAAGTCAATATATTTCTTAACTATTTTTCAAATTTTTAATTCAATAAGGGAAGCTTTTGGTTTCTTTTCCCTTGTTTGCTTTTAACTTGGATTGGACTTTTAAATTTATAATTGTTTTCTTTAATGTTTTCCAAACTGAATCCAAATTTTTATTTATTCTTTCTTTGAGTAGGTCCTATTTGCCAATTGGTGGAAACACCAGTCTACATTTAAAATAAGCTAATTTTTATACGTGAGCCAGAGTGAAAGCGTTTCTGGTAAAATCTTTTTTTTTTTTTCCTATATCTTAAAATGGTAAAATACCTTGGGTTTTTAATCTTAAATCAAATAGCAAACATAAATCAAATCTCTAGAATTTCTGCACATTATCATCTCCACTGTTTCTTCTCATTTTGAGTAGTGCCACATCAGTAAATGAAGGTCCCGAAAGCTTGACTCCACCCACATCATTAAGGTCAACTCTGCCTTGAGGAAGCAGCTCTTCCTCCACTGTATTTTGAATGCCTTCCAACCTGAGGATCTTGTCTTCTGGCACTGTATCAGACAATGTTCTACTGCTATCCACACGTTTTCACTGGCCAACTTTGTTTCAGAAGCGGATCGCTAGGTCCTTCTTCCTAGTCTGTCTTCATCTGGAAGCTCTGCTGAAACCTGTCCACCATGGGTGACCCTGCTGATATTTGAAATACCTGTGACATAGCTTCCAGCATCACAGCAACACGCAAGCCACCACAGTATGATAAACTGAGAGATGAGTGGTGGAGAAACCGCTGCAAACATCTATTAGTAATCAGAATGTGGAATGTACTAAGTGTGAATTTAGGAAAATTGGAAGTTGTCAAAAATGAATTGGAATGCCTGAAGATAGATATCCTAGGAATTAGTGAGCTGAAATGGACTGGTACTGGCCATTTTGAATTGGACAATCATATGGTCTACTATGCCGGGAATGATAAATTAAAGAAGAACAGCATCACCTTCATTGTCAAAAAGAACATTTCAAGATCTATCCTAAAGTACAATGCTGTCAGTGACAGGATAGTATCCATATGTCTACAAGGAAGACCAGTTAGTACAACTATTATTCAAATTTATGCACAACCACTAAGGCCAAAGATGAAGAAATGGAAGATTTTTACCAGCTTCTGCAGTTTGAAAGTCATCAAACATGCAATCAAGATTCATTGATAATTACTGGTGAAGGGAACGTAAAAGTCAGAAACAAAGAGGATCACTAGTTGGAAAATATGGCCCTGGTGATAGAAACAACACAAGAAATTGCATGATAGAGTTTTGCAAGACCAATGACTTACTCACTGGAAATATCTTTTTCAACAACATGAATGACAACTATACATGTGAGCCTCACTGGATAGAATACAGAGGAATCAAGTCACCTACATCTGTGGAAACAGATGATGAAGAAGCTCAGTATCATCAGTCAGAACAAAGCCAGGCAAGGGGCCTAATGTGGACCAGACCAACAATTGCTCACATGCAAGTTCAAAGTTGAAGATGAAGAAAATTAAAACAAGACCACGAGAGCCAAAGTACAGGCTTGAGTATATCCCAGCTGAATTTAGAGACCATCTCAAGAATAGATTTGACACATTGAACACTAATGACCAAAGACGAGGCAAGTTATAGGATGACATCAAGGACATCATACATGAAGAAAGCTAAAGGTCATTAAAAAGACAAGAAAGAAAGAAAAGACCAAAATGAATGTCAGAAGAGACTCTGAAACTTGCTTGAACATAGAGTAGCTAAAGCAAATGGAAGAAAAGATGAAGTAAAAGAGCTGAACAGAAGATTTCAAAGGGAGGCTAGAGAATACAAAGTAAAGTATAGTAATGAAATGTGCAAAGACCTGGAGTTAGAAAACCAAAGGAAAGAACACACTTGGCATTTCTCAAGCTGAAAGAAGTGAAGAAAAAATTCAAGCCTTGAGTTGCAACATGGAAGGATTCTACTGGAGCCCTGATGGTGCAGTGGTTAAAAGATTGCTGCTAAACAAAAGGTCAGCAGTTTGAATCTACAAGCTGCTCCTTGGAAACCCTATGGGGTAGTTCTACTCTCTCCTATAGGATCACTATGGTTCAGAATTAGCTTGACAGCAAAGGGTAGGGGTATGGGGAAAATGTTAATGCAGGAACCATCAAAAGAAGATGGAAGGAATACAAAGAGTCACTGTAACAAAAAGAATTGGTCAACATTCAACCATTTCAGGAGGTAGTACATGATCAAGAACTGATGGAACTAAAGGAAGATGCCCAAGCTGCACTGAAGACATTGGTGAAAAACCAGGCACCCGGAAATGACAGAATACCATTTGAGATGTTTCAACAAATAGATGCAATGATGGAAGAACTCACTCATCTATGCCAAGAAATTTGGAAGACCTGGCCATCCTACTGGAAGAGATCCAAATGTGCGCCCATTCCAAAGAAAGGGATCCAACAGAGTGCAAAAATTGTAGAACAATATCATTAATATCACGCACAAGAAAAATTTTACTGAAGATAATTAAAAAATGGTTGCATCAGTGCATTAACAGGGAACTGCCAGAAATTCAAGCCAGACTCAGGAGAGGACTTAGAAAGAGGAATATCATTGCTGATATCAGATGTATCTTGGATGAAAGCAGAGAATACCAGAAAGGTGTTCACCCGTTTTATTGACTATGCAAAGGCATTCAACTGTGTGCACCATAACAAATTATGGATAACATTGTGAAGAATGGGAGTTCCAGAACACTTTACTGTGTTCATGCAGAACCTGTACACAGACCAAGAGGCGATTGTTCAAACAGAACAATAGGATATGGCATGGTTTAAAATCAGGAGAGGTGTGTGTCAAGGTTGTATCCTTTCACCAAACTTATTCAATCTGTATGCTGAGGAAATAATTCCAGATATTGGACTATATGATGAAGAATGCAGCTTCAGGATTGGAGGAAGACTCATTAACAACTTACGATACGCAGATGACACAAACTTGCTTGCCATATGTGGAGAGGACTTGAAGCATTTATTGATGATCAAAGAATACAACCTTAAGTATGGATTACAACTCAGTATAAAGAAAACAAAAATCCTCACAACCGGACCAATAAGCAACATCGTGATAGAGAAAATATCGAAGTTGTCAAGGATTTCATTTTACTTGGACCCACAATCAATGTACATGGAAGCAGAAGTCAAGAAATCAAGCACTGTATTGCACTGGGCAAATCTGCTGCAAATGACCTCTTTAAAGCGTTAAAAACCAAAGATGTCACCTTCAGGACTATGGTGTGCCTGAGCCAAGCCATGGTATTTTCAATCGCCTCATATGCATGTGAAAACTGAACAGTGTATAAGGACGACCAAAGAAGAATTGATCCCTTTGAATTATAGTGTTGGTGAAGAATATTGAATATACCATGGACTGCCAGAAAAACAAATAAATCTGTCTTGGAAGAACTACAGTCAGAATGCTTTTAGAAGTGAGGATGGCAAGAATACATCTCACATGCTTTGGACATGTTATCAGGAGAGACCAGTCCCTGGAGTAGGACATCATGCTTGGTAAAGTAGAGGGTCAACAAAAAAGAGGAAGATCTTCAATGAGATGGATTGACAAAGTGGCTGCAACAATGGGCTCAAACATAGCAATGATTGGGAGGATGGTGCAGGAACAGGTAGTGTTTTTCTTCTGTTGTACACAGGGGTTGCTAAGAGTCAAAACCAACTCACTGGCACTTTAAACAACAACAACCTTCTCCACTTAACACTGTAAAGGTTCTTACCATAAAAATTTAACTCTAATTATGCCCACTCTCCACATACTGAGTTTCAAAATCCAAGATCTCATCCATTTTTTATTACCCATTTTTTATTAATCACTATGACAGAAGTTAAGGAAATATTATCTTATGGCTATTTCATTATAATTACATTTAGAACTTTCTAGAAATGTGTGGCACTCAGTAGACTATATTTTTAATATAATTGATTTTTCTCTTCACAGATCTCTTTAGGGGAAAAACAGTATTCAATCACTGGCTACCAGGAATATGTTATAGCAATATCACCTTCCAGCTGGTATCTGAGGCAACTTTTAATAAAACTACTCTCGTGGAGTATAGTGGTGTCAGACATGAACCCAAACAGCATAGAACTGGTGAGTATTCTGAAGAATCAAATTTAATAAGTAAAACATATGTATGTGTGGCAGCACAAAGGAGGGAGAGACTATTTTTTATTAGAATTTCGTGGAAGGGGTAACACTGAGCTAGTATATGAAGGATAAAAAAATAGAAAATACTGCAGGAAGACACCATGCAGTCTGCCTTCATAATGTTCTGTGTCTAGAAGAGCATGCTTCCATAATATAAATTCATTTTATGCTCAGATGTTTCATTTTAGAGAGATAAGGAGTGAGGCCATATTTCCAAGATGTATGGAAATGTCCCTAAAGACAACTTATATGTGCAACTCTCCACTATGCAACTATGTCACACGGAATCTTAAGAAACTTATCATTGCTTTTTTGTGAGCGCAATCCAGGGACAGAGACTTATTTGGAAAAAAAAAAAGGAAGAGAGAGAGATTCCTACAAGTGGAAGATCAGTTGCATAACTGTGCTGCAGAAGAGGTTAAATTACAGATTTCAACAAGCATAATATCACAAGTTAATGTATTTAAAGTGTTACTGTTGATACACTAATAGGTGTACATCACCCACAAATACTATGTCTTTAAATGACAGCTGTTCTTTACAAATTCGACTATATATTAGAAGTAAAATTAAACTTTATGTTGTAAATCTACTTGTGTATTAACTATTCACCAGGGTAGAGTTAAAAATACTTGTAAATGAAAATTCTCTCTCTTACAGCCCCTTATCCGCCTCGAAATATTTCAGTTCGTATTGTGAACTTGAACAAAAACAATTGGGAGGAACAGAGTGGCAGTTTCCCGGAGGAATCATTCCTGAGGTCACGAGATCCAATGGGAAAAGACAAACTCTTCCATTTTACTGATGAAACTCCAGAAATACCCTTTGGCAACATTTCGTCTGGTTGGCCTGATTTTAACAGTAGTGACTACGAAGCTACATCGCAGCCATATTGGTGGGACAGTGCCTCTGCAAGACCCGAAAGTGAAGATGAATTTGTCAGTGTACTTCCCATGGAATACGAAAATAATAATACACTCAGTGAGACTGAGAAATCAACATCAGGCTCTTTCGCTTTTTTCCCTGTTCAAATGATATTGAGCTGGTTACCACCAAAGCCACCCACTGCCTTTGATGGGTTCCATATTTACATAGAAAGAGAAGGTAAAGCGATAGCAAATCAGATAGACTGAGAAATGGTAAAGTGAAAGGAAAGGGGATTGAAATGTTTGTAAATTTGAGTTTAGAAAGAGAAACTGGTGATAGTTAATACCTAAAGAAAAATGGTAAAGAGAGGGAAGAATTTAATGGAGTGTCTAATACAGACTGAGACTAGAAAACAAAAATGGATAGACTGGATCAAAATCAGAAATTTTAGGTAATCCATAAATGGTCAGTGCTGGCAACTCTGCATATTTCGTTATCCAACATCTCACATGCCCCAGGCCACTGAGGAACACCTTAAAATTGGAAATATCTAGAATTATAGCTCTTATTACCACAAATAACAAAATATCCTGGAGAAGTGTTTTGTTTTCTTTTACGCAGATTTGTAAAGCATGCACCAAATAATCTTTTGGGAAAAGGCTACTTCCCCAAGAGTATCAGAACTGTGTCCCTCTTATCTAACTAACCCTATTTCCCTTAGGATATGCCCTCTGGAACCAGCAACACTTGCAGTTTCTCAAAGGAGAGCTGTGTTGTTGTTAGGTGCCATCTAGTCAGTTCCGATTCATGGCAACCCTCTGTACAACAAAACGAAACACTGCCTGATCCTGCAACATCCTCATGAGCACAATTAAGTGTTCTGGAATTCCTATTCTTTGAAATGTTATCCATAATTTGTTATGATCCACACAGTTGAATTCCTTTGCATAGTCAATAAAACACAGGCAAACATCTTTCTGGTATTCTCTGCTTTCAGTTAGAATCTGTCTGACATCAGCAATGATATACCTCGTTCCACGTCGTCTTCTGAATCCAGCTTGAATTTCTGTTAGTTCCCTGTCAAGATACACTGCTGCAGCTTCTTCTGAATGATCTTTGGCAACATTTTAATTGCACGTGATATTAATGATATTGTTTGGTAATTTCTGAATTCAGTTTGTTCACCTTCCTTGGAAATAGGCATAAATATGAATCTCTTCAGTCAGATGGCCAGGTAGCTGTCTTCCAAATTTCTTGGCATAAATAAGTGAGCACTTCCAGCCCTGCATCCATTTATTGAAATATCTCAATTGGCATTTCATCAATTCTTGGAGCCTTGTTTTTTGCCAGTGTCTTCAGTGCAGCTTGGACATCTTCCACCAGTACCATCAGTTCCTGATCATATGCTCCCGCCTGAAATGGTTGAACATCGACCAATTCTTTTTGGTGTAGTGACTCTGTTCAAATACACCAGGCACTCCTTGGAATTCCTATGGGGCAGTTCTATTCTGTCCTATAGAGTCACTATGAGTCAGAATCGAATCGACTTAACAGCAATGTGGTTACTTTGAGGAGGCAGTTCTTCCCCAGTCATATTTTGAGTGCCTTCCAGCGGGGGGCGGGGGGGCTTATCTTCTGGCTCTGTATCAGACAACATTCCACTGCTATTCATAAGGTTTTCACTGGCTAATGCTTTTCAGAAGTAGACCACTGGGTCCTTCTTCCTATAGAGGAGCTGTAGTAAAACAGAAAATGCACAGCATAAGCTCCTTTCACTGTAGCTACTTAATTTTATTTTATATCACTTATCCAGGATCAAGCTTCATTTTTTATATTTTAGCCCACTAATTTATTAAAGCAGAGTCATGGCATTTGGCAAATTTGGGTCACAAATTATATTTAAGTTGTTAGCTTGGTAGATTTTTATGGTTGTTTGTTTTTTGCTTTGTTTTTACTATAACATCCTTCATTTTATACTTTCTAGTCTGATAGTTTAGGTGACAAATGTTGTCAAATAATCAAAATTTGAAGTTCCAATGACAGCCTTATTTTCAGGTCCTGGCACTAGGATCATGTAGTCTCATATATGAAACCCTGGCGGTACAGTGGTTAAAGGTTCGGTTGCTAACTGAAAAGCTGGCAGTTCAAATCCACCAGCCATTCCTTGGAAATCCTAAGAGGCAGTTTTACTTATCCTATATAGGGTTGCTATGAGTCAGAATCGACTCGATGACAATGAGTTAGTCTCATATATGACAAATTGTTTACCCCCATTTTATTTATTAGCATGTAATATAAAAGTTTGTGGGTTTCTTTAAACTAGATTGAGCAATCAACCAAACCCAAATACTGTATGAAATTGAAATCCTTTGCTATTTCCAGTTATTTGAGTCAAAAGTCTTAGCAGTTGCCTGAAATTGCTTGTATAAAAAAGTTCCCTTAATCTGTCTTTTATTTTTCTGTTCTTCAGTGTAGTCTATGGAAAACAGAGTCTTTGAAACTCAGATTTTTTTTTTCTGCCTATTTCCATGAAGATCCAATAATACTTTTATCTGACTACAGTTGTGTTCTTTTGAAGGCAAAAGTAGTCACCAACTGATGGTAATGACTTCAAACGAAGTAAGAAGCAGCAGGAGATGAACTTTGAAGCAATGCAAAATCGTTTTTACTTTTAAAGGTTTCTCGAAGCAAACTGATGAAAGAAATATATTACAAGTGTCAGAAATTTTATCCAGAAAAATTATTCTTAACTAAAAACAATTCAATATACTTAAGACATTTCTAGGTATTTAATGCCTACCAAAAAAAAAGTTATAAGATATTTGGTCCTGGTTTTTTTTGTTTGTTTTTCCTTATGTTCTGAGATAAGTAGCTCAGCTAGTACTACCTTCTCCTGATACTCCCGTTTAGTGTGCATAAATATGTTCGGTAACAATACACAAATATATGCCGTGTATACTGATTCCTAGTTTTGTTGATTTGGGCACCATATTTTAAAATGGTTATTTAAAAATATTGTGAAAAACCCAATTTGAACTCCTCTCCATCCATGCTTTATAGTGCATTTAGTTTAGAAGTATACTTGAACTTGACAAAAGGAAGAAAGTAATATAAAGATGTATATTTTTAAAAATTAATTGACTTGTCCATAGCCAAGGTCCTCCCAAGGGCTAATTCATTCCTGTATGTCCTCTTTTTTATATGTGATTTAGAAAACTTTACTGAATATTTGACAGTGGATGAAGAAGCACATGAATTTGTTGCTGAACTGAAGGAGCCTGGGAAATATAAGTTATCTGTAGCAACCTTTAGTTCCTCAGGATCTTGTGAAACGCGAAAAAGTCAGTCAGCAAAGTCACTCAGCTTTTATATCAGTAAGTATCAAAGAGAGTATTTTGCACCTACAGGGGAGCTAGAACAATGAAACCCTTGAGATTAATGATACCCAGGCATCAATTATTCATCAAAGCTTAGAGATTCTGAGAGTTCTTCAAGGTCAGGGGATGCTGGAATCTGTGAGATTTCTGACAGCAGAGGAAATATATGTATGTTTGGTAGTAGAAAACCTACCCAGGGATTTAAGTTGAGGATTTTTTATTATTATTATTGTGATAATTGAACATTTATTAAACTGACCCTCAACACTAGCCATATCAAACTCTCCAAGGACATGGACGCACAGTTTGAGAAATATGGCCAGGATGAAAATTGATATTGTAGAGCTGTGTGAAAATTCTTATTACAGTATTGAGCTTGTGGAGCTCAAAAGAAAGACAAAGATTCGGATGTAGTTATACCCAGGTGGCCTCCACAAAGTTGGTAAGAGAAGACAAAGCAACCAACCAACCCACTGCCGTCGAGTAGATTCCAACTCATAGCAACCCTATAGGGCAGAGTAGAACTGCCCCATAGAGTTTCCAAGGAGTGCCTGGCAGATTTGAACTGCTGACCTCTTGGTTAACAGCCATACCACTTAATCACTATACCACAAGACAAAACTAAACCAAAGGGTCCTAAAAGCCCGCAATGTCAAGTGTTAGGGCAGCTTCTACTGATTCTATGAGGGGTAATAGCAGAGCAATAGCTAACCTCTAGAGGCTGGACAAATACTGTACTTGTCTGTAATGTTTTATTTAGTTAAATTGACTATATTTATTCTAAGGTTGATATCAGAGATTAGTTGCCTAATTTACTGGTATTTAAGTGTGCCTGTGAGTTTTTTTGTGAGTAGCAGAAAGATACACCAGAAGGCAGTGGCTAAAAATTACTTTCAGAAAGAGCTGACCACCCTACACCCTACTGCCTCCTCCAAAGGTAAAATACCATCTTTGAGAGAATAATCCTCAAAAGGGGGATGGAGGAGGGAGGCAGAGGAGAGGAGACCAGTTTATTTAGTGGCTTTGAAATGTTGAAAATATCTCATGCAATATTTTTACTTAAGAAACCAAAAATGTCACCACCAATGAAAGGATTGGAAAATCCCTTAGGCATGTAGTAAGTATATTCATAATTAATTGCTTTGAATGTCTTTGAAGTATGAGAGATATTTTGCCTGAGATCATTTAAGAATGAGAACAAAGTTTAGTATTCAGTTCTTCCCACAAGACCTAGGATGTCTGGGTTGAGTCCCAAATGCTTATTAGCTCTGTGACATTGGGCAGATTATTCATGTCTCTGGGCCTCAGTTTCCTCATCATTAAAATAAGGCATTGCATCTCCAAAGTTCTTTTCAATTCTAACAGTCCATGATTTACCCATTTTACAGATGCAATCACTAGGATTCAGAGACATTAGATCATTAGCCCAAAGTTACATCATTAATAATGAGCAAAGCTAAGTCTTCGGCCCACTTTCTTATCTCCAAACCAATTCTTTTCACTCTCATAGTGCTCCAGGAAGTCTGACTCAGGGTTTAAGAGCATGGATTTGGAACCAGACTTCCTGTGTTTGATCCTGGCTCTATTTAACTCTGCCTAAGTTTCCTCTTCTGAAAGTATGGCTAATAATACTACCTATCGCATAGGCTTGTTATGAAAATTAAAGGATTATAATATGTAAATACGTTTCTCCCCAACAAAGTCACTTGCTTTTTTTTCTCTCCTCAGTTCCAGCCTAGGAATAGGGCTTTCTTTTAAGAAACTGAGAATGCATCTTAAGCAAATGAAAGGAAGTTGCACCTTTGCATTTCAACAGGGAACTTGGGGTAGACAATAATTACCTTGACATTTCTTGAGTCTTTACCAAGTATCAGACACTGGGCTAATAACCACTTTAGAAACCTAAGAGGACAAAGCAAATGGTGGAACTTCTATGGAGGTAGTTTATAATGAGGAACCCACCTCATCCCTCAAATTATCACCCAGGTTTTAGCCCGCTTCTGTAATTGAGCCAGCCTGTTGCCTGTTTTTTCTCTAATATAGTCACACCCTGCCTCTTTGATCCTGCTTTTGCCATATTTAATAAATCCTTACACTGTAAAGTAGAGGCTAATTTGAATCTCAAAGTAGTTCTTTCCAGAGTCCAAAGACCCTAATAGGAAAGGCATTATAAACATTGATGAAATACCACACGCCACACCCATTCTATATTAGAAGTAAGTTCTCTTCAGCTGAGAATTTACCAGAATAATCTCAGATGCACATGATAAATGAAATGGACCTCTTGTCTCTCAGTAGAACTGTTTTTATTGCTGCTGCTGTTGTTGTTGAGGTCAATGGCAAGATCATGGAGTCGAGGGTTGGGGCTAGGCAGAGAATTTAAGGCGTGTCAGTCTGGCTGCTGGTCTTACGTTGAATATCTTTGTAAGGGCCAAGGAAAGCAACATGATTTTTAGAATTAAAATCTTTTATCTTGACCAGCTCAGCTTGGAACTTCACTTGTGCTCTGATTTAAAATTTGCAGGTCCTTCAGGAGAGTGGATTGAAGAATTGACTGAGAAGCCCCAGCATGTAAGTGTTCATGTTTTAAGTTCAACCACTGCCTTGATGTCCTGGACGTCTTCCCAAGAGAATTACAACAGCACGATTGTGTCTGTGGTATCGCTGACATGCCAGAAACAAAAGGAGAGCCAGAGGCTTGAGAAGCAGTACTGCACTCAGGTAAAGAATGGAAACGCAGATGGGCACACTCACCTTATGAAGCACAGTCACGTAGGGGCAACAAACAGAGACAACTGCAAAGAAGCCGGAGTCCAAGTCTCCACTGGTGGTTTGTAACAGTGACCAATAGTCAGGAGAGTATCTAGGAAGTGAGCTTAAAGTTCATCTTCCTTTCCCCTTGAGGAGAATTGCCACATCCAGGGCCATGTTCCTTTTACTTTCATTCCTCTAGTCAAAAGCATTTACTGAGCACCTACCATGTGCCTAAGTGGCACAGTTAAGCACTCAACTACTACCCGAAAGGTTGGCAGTTTGAACCCACCCAGTGGTGCTTTGGAAGACATCCCTGACAATCTGCTTCTGAAAATAATACGGAGCAGTTCTGTTTTGCACACATGGGGTCCCCATGAATCAGAATCAACTTGAGGGCAACTAACAACAACAACAACACGTGCAAGGTACTGTGAGAAATGATGGAGATCTTTAAATGACCTGCTTTTTCAGAGCTCACAACTTAGTGATAAAAATGAATAATGAACATATAATTACTGCACAGTATAGAATAAGACCTGCCACTGCCACTGCCATCGACCTAGGCTAAAAGTAAATGATCACGAGGCCTTATGAGCCCATACAAAAGAGGAGCTGGGCAAGAGTAATATGGATTGGGATGTTATGGATTGAATTGTGTCCCTAAAGTAAATAGGTTGAAGTCCTAACACCTGTGTCTGTGAATTTGGCCCTGTTTGGAAACAGGTATTTTCTTTGTTATGTTAATGAGGCCATACTTGAGTAAGGTGAGTCCTAATTCCTTCTGAGTGGTGTCTTATAAAAGGGGAAAAAAGACATGGAGAGACACACACAGAGGGAAGACGCCACTTGAGGATACTTCTACAAGCTAAGGAACTCAAGAAACTCCTGAGATGCCAGAGCGGAAAAAGACAAGGAATGATTTTTTCCTATAACGGACAGAGCATGGCCCTGCTGATGCCCTGAATTCAGACTCCTAGCCTTCAAAATCAAGACAATAAATTCCTGTTCTCGAAAACCACCCATGTGTGGTATTTTTGTTACATCAGCACTAGGAAACTAAGATGGGGTGATGAATACTTGGAAACTGAGTAGAAAAGTTTCCCAGAGAAGACAAATAAACAGAGGATTTTTGGGGGGGAGGGGGAGGGTTATGTTATATTTTTGGGTTTCTCCCCTTTTTTTTCTGTTTCTTTAATTTTTATTCTACCTTTATAGGTAATATATGCTCGCTAAAACAAATTCAAAAATTAAAAATATATAAAATAAACTCCTTTAGCAATACCATCTGAGGAGAAGAGTTTTGAAGGATAAATAGGAGTTAGCCGAGCAGAAAGGAGAGTGAGGGGCAAGTGGACACAATGTGCAAATCCGAAGTTATGTGAGTACATGGCTGAATGAATACACATACCCCATACCCAGTTATCAATCCTGAATGAAATTGTGACCCATGAGACTGAGAGAGGAATGCACTCTCAGGTGTCCCAAATACCCATGGGAAGCCTGGGGCAAGTCTTATTTTGTTAAATCTGACTTTGTTTTTTCATAAGATTAAATCTGGCAATTCTTGGTGTCTTAAATACACAGTATTTTCTTCCCTAAAAGTCATATTGATAATATAATGCCTATATGGTTCAATATTGCATCATTTTTTTAATAATTTTATTTTGTTGTTGGGAATATACACAGCAAAATGTATACCATTTCAACTGTTTCTACATGTACAATTCAGTGATGCTGATTACATTCTTTGAGTTATGCAGCCATTCTCATTCTTCTTGTCTGAGTTGTTCTTCCCCCATTAACATAAATCCACACTCCCCTAAGGTTCCTATCTAATCTTTAGTGTTGCTCTTGTCATTTTGATCCCATATAGATAGTTCTTAAAAGAGCATAATGCTCAAGGCAGACATTTTTTACTAGTTAAGCTAAACTATTGTTTGGTTTTAAGACTTCAGGGGATATTTTTGGTGTAAGTTTTAAAGATTGTATCAGGGCAATTGTTTCAGGGGTTCATCCAGCCCCCTTGGCTTCAGAAAGCCTGAAGTCCATGAGAATTTGAAATTCTGATCTACATTTTTCCCCTTTCAATCAGGACAATATTATATCATTTATGTATATATGTATAAAGGAAGGTCTGGAAGAATTACCCACAAAAATATTGGTATAGATTGAAGAAGGAATGAAAGAATTTCAATTTACGTCATTTGCTTTTTTGTTGTGTGAACAGCTTTTACATTGAGCATGTATTAGTTTTATCACTTAAAATGTATTTCAAAAAATAAAATGGTATTGCTGAATTGTGTGTAACATTCTTATTCATAGTTTGTCTCATTAGGAAATGCTGCATCAGACAAGGACATACAGTTCACTGTCTATATTGCTTCCAGAAGAATTAGAAATATAAAATATGGGCAAGAAACAATGATATGAAAGAGTGTAAATAGGAGAGGAAGAGTGGAAATGGTAACTTATTAATTCAATCCAATCTTATTTTGGTTAAATCAACGGAAAAGAAATTTTGGAATTGTATGAGTTTCCTACATAGACCAAAGAAGAGTTGATGCCTTTAAATTATGGTGTTGGTGAAGAATATGGAATATGCCATGGACTGGCAGAAGAAGGAATAAATCTGTTTGGAAGAAGTACAGCCAGAATGCTCCTTGAAGCAAGGATGGTGAGACTTCGTCTCACATGCTTTGGACATGTTATCAGAAGGGACTAGCCCCTGGAGAATGACAACATGCTTGGTAAAGTAGAGGGTCTGCAAAAAACAGGAAGGCCCTCAACAAGATGAATTGACACAGTGGCTGCAGCAATGGCCTCCAACATAGGAACGATTGTGGGGATGGCACGAGATCTGGCAGCATTTTGTTCTGTTGTACATGGGGTTGCTATGAGTCTGAAGAGACTCGATGGCACCTAACAACAACAATTAGTTTCCTAGGGCTGCCATATCAAACTACCACAAACTTGGTGGCTTAAAACAACAAAAATTTATTCTTGCAGTTCTAGAGGCCAGAAGTCCAAAATCAAGGTGTTGGTGGGGCTGTCCTCTCTCCAGAGGCTCTCTGGGACAATATTCCTTTCCTTCTTCCAGCTTCTGGTAATTTCTGGCGTTCTTTTGCTTATGGCTGCATAACTCCAATCTCTGCCTCCATCTTCATATGGCCTTCTTCTCTTCTCTGTGTCTTCTCTCTGTGTGTCTCTTATGAGGATATTTGTCGTTAGATTTAGGGCATACCTGGATAATCCAGGGTGATCTCATCTCGAGATTTTTAATTTCATTATATATATGAAGGCCTTTTTCCAAATAAGGTCACATTCACAGGTTCTGGGGGTTAGGACGTGGATGTATCTTCTTGGGGTCTACCATTCAACTCACTACAGGTATGCTATTACATGTCAGCAAGTTGTACCAACTCAAGCTATAGCATTTCTACCTGTGTAGTGTCAGTTTCTGGTATTGGATGGGTTTAAAATATATACCACATCACCAGTACGATATCTACCCTTAAAAATGTGATGAAGCTTAAAAAAGAAAAAAAAAAAACTTTACAACATGGGTAAGCTGTCAACAGTATCGTCCTCCATTGACTTATACTCCTTCCTACAGCAATTTTACAATCTTATGTACCCTAGGGTGGCCTGGTGGTGCAATGATTAAGAGCTCAGCTGCTAACCAAAAGATCAGCAGTTTGAATCCACCAGGCTCTCCTTGGAAACCCTATGGGGCAGTTCTACTCTGTTCTACAGGGTCACTATGAGTCAGAATCTACTTGAAGGCAATGGTTTTTGTTTGTTTGTTTGTTTTGGTAGTGTACTCTAGAGGCCAAAAAGTTAATAGGAGTAACAAGAGTTACCATTTAGTAAGACTCTGGCTTAAGCATTCTCACAAAAACTCTATGAAATATATAGTAGTATTATCTGTATTTTAGAAATAAGGAAACCAAGCTAAAAGTATTATAAATAAATTATAAATTCTCACCCATATAAGGGGTAGTGTCAGGATTTGATCTCAGGCAGTCTGAATAGAGAACCTGTGTTCTTAAGCACTAGGCAAGACTGCCTTAAGTATTCCACCAAAAACCAAACCCACTGCCATCGAGTAGATTCCGATTCATAGTGACCCTATAGGACAGAGGAGAACTGCCCCATAGAGTTTCCAAGGAGCACCTGGCACTTAACCACTATGCCACCAGGGTTTCCAACTTTGACATTTAGTGCCTTAAGTATTAGAAGCACTAAATGTCAAAGCAAAACACCTCTTAACCTGCTAAATTATTTAAGTACTACGGCTGCTAACCAAAGCGTTGGCAGTTCGAATCGGCCAGGTGCTGCTTGGAAAGTCTATGGGGCAGTTCTACTCTGTCCTATAGGGTCACTATGAGTTGGAATTGACTCAGTGGCACTGGGTTTGTTTTTTTTTTCAGTTTGATATACATGCCAGCATTCAATTTTAGTAAATAATATGTTATTCATCTATATTTTCTCACCATTCTTCTCTATATGGTATTTCTTACAAAGACATTTAAAAATTAAAGAAAAGAAAGAAAGGACAATAAAACTGAGCTCATCAAAATGGGAAATGTCCTCTGCAACATTATTTTACGAGGTACACAATAACTTTACCAAATGCTTTACCTCTCTTAGCCCCAGACTTGCTCATCGTGTGGACTAGGAGTCACAACACAAGGCTTCCAGGCCCAATACATGTGACCTTGGCCATTCTCTGGTTTAACTTTTCTGATCTATTAAATGAGAGACTTTGACTAGATAACCTCTGAGGCCATTTCCATCTCTATAATTAGATATCATTTGCCTCTAAGTGACAAGAGACTAAAGACATTCCTGCACTGATCTTTGTATGTAATCAGCTGACACTACAATTTAGGATGTCAGACTGTCCTTACGCTGTTACTGATTTGATTGGGGTTGGAGGCTGATGTGTCTCTTGTGTGTGGAGTTACAGTTGACATTGATGGGTATAAAGCAGTTCAGGTGGCTTATTAAATCCAGCCATAGAATTTGAATGTTGTGGGATCCCTTCAGTGTTCACATAAACTATAAATCATTCTAATTTTGAGATCTGACCTTCCTCAGCGTGAATAAAGGCCTCTGAATTTCAAAGGTATCTGCATTTCCACAGACTCCGTGAATACTACTTCAGCTGTGTCACTTCTGTGAGCCCAGCTCTCAATAAATCTTATTGGGTGTTTGGTTTAAGGTGAACTCCAGCAAACCTGTTATTGAAAATCTGGTTCCTGGTGCCCAGTACCAGGTTGTGATGTACCTAAGAAAAGGCCCCTTGATTGGACCACCTTCAGATCCTGTGACATTTGCCATTGGTAAGTTTCCAGCCACAAAAGTAATAACTTATCTCTATCAGTTTATCAGCTGAAGGAGTTCATGATCACATATGGGAGGCCCATACTAGTTTATCCAACATTTTCCTTCAGAGCAATAAATAACTAGAATCGTGTAGATGGAGGACATCTTTAGCATTTATTTATTCCTCAGGAAAAAAAAAAATCAGAGGCAAATATGTTTAGTTTAATTTTCAGTGATCATATCTGAAGAGTGAAAACCCTAGTTATTAAGTAGAAGTTTGAAGCCATTGCTACAATATTAAACATTCCTTCTTGGATTTATTTTTCCACTCTCTTCCCCTCTTTAGTTCCCACTGGAATAAAGGATTTAATGCTCTATCCCTTGGGTCCTACAGCGGTGGTACTGAGCTGGACCAGACCTTACTTAGGAGTGTTCAGAAAATACGTGGTTGAAATGTTTTATTTCAACCCTGCCACAATGACATCAGAGTGGACAACCTACTACGAAATAGCAGCAACTGTCTCCTTAACTGCATCCGTGGTAATCGTCCCTTAACCAGCTGTCACAATCTCCTATGTGAACAGATGTGCCTTTATGTAGCAAACGTGTCGGGGAAAAAAGTTAGCTGTAAATTAGATTGTTTTGTAAATACACACAGGTAGCTTGCTGCTTTCAAGGATTTTTGATTGTTTTTGTTTTGCGGTTTTGTTTTTATTTCTGAGAGAATAATTGGGTGAAGCTAGCTTTCATCCCTAAGTTTATTTGTTAATCCACTTTTTTTTCTAATGAATTTGCTTAAGGAAGAGTAGAACTATCTAACACTTATTGTTTCTGTCTGCTCCTGAGGAGGAAAACATGAGCTGTCCCTTGGGCATTCAATAATTAGTTGACAGTTTCTAATTCTAAAGATGGAAACCCTGGTAGTATAGTGGTTAAGTGCTATGGCTGCTAGCTAAAAGGTCAGCAGTTCGAATCCACCAGGTGCTCCTTGGAAGCCCTATGGGGCAGTTCTACTCTATCCTATAGGGTCACTATGAGTCACAATTGACTTGATGGCAATGGGCTTTAATTCTAAAGATGACTATTCTTGACATCTACAAATCGGTTAAATACCTATAATGCTAGGCCATTGCAGGACGGTTTTTAAGACAACAAGTAAAGATTGCCCTTTTTAAAACTGGAATAATTTTGAAAGTACAAGTTACCTACAGGTCACACATAAAGTACACAACCTGGTCGACAGCTCTGATAATTGCCACCCAAGAAGGACTTGGCTTCTGGTCCAAGTTGGGGAGAATAGAGTTGTAAGATGTAATTTGTCTTATAAATAGGAGCAGGTATAAATACAGTCGCTTACAAACAAGTGCTACTTAACCCATATAATATACTTAGGAAATTGCAAAGTGAAATTAATATTGGAAATATTTAACCCTATACCTTTGAATCGCCTTTAAAAATTACCTAATATTTTAGTATTTCATTTTATTTATCGCCTCGCCTCATTCCAGAAAGAATTTTTTTTATTATATAAAATTTGGGAAATGCATAAAGGCACAGAAAGAAAAATAAAAACTACTTCTTAATTTTTTCATGACCTAAGAAACATAACTGTATTCCAGAAAAAATTATTTTCCCCTTTAGTCTTTTGTCTCCTTGCTTTCTTTCTCATTCAGAGAATAGCTAATCTGTTGCCAGCATGGTACTACAACTTCCGTGTTACCATGGTGACATGGGGAGACCCAGAATTGAGCTGTTGTGACAGTTCCACCATAAGCTTCATCACAGGTGAGTGGTGTATGGGATGTGGTTCCAGAAGGAGGGAATAATGTTTTGAGGAGGCACTGAGGGGACCCATCTGCAGGAAGTGTCAGCTATTGAATGACACTTAGTGCACCCAGCATGGATCGAGCGCCAATTTCATGGAAGATAATATGATTGATTCTGGCAATTCATTATGTTTAAATGATAGTTAGTCTTTAAAAATTGAAATATAATTTTTTTCTCTGAGCCACTGCCCTTGACTTATTTTATTCTGAATCACTGCCCTTGACTCATCTCCCGTGTTTGGAATCGATTAGGATAGAGATGTAGCAGGCAGAGCGTTCAGCTTCATACTGCACAGTCAATTGATTTTACCCGTGTGATGATTATATTTGTCAGTGCCTCCATTTCCTTATTAATTATGTCATTTTTAAAGTCACAGGCTGACTGAAGTATTGACAAGTGCAGGGGTTAAAAAAGGCATAGGAGACAGATAGAACAGGGTTTGAATCATGGCTCTCTACTGCATACCACGTGTACCCTTGAGCAAGCTAACTTTCCTAAGCCTCGGGTTTTTTTACGTTTAAAGTGGAGGTAAGCATATCTATTATTACTATCTGTTGCCTGTTCTCTGTTATTGCTTTGCAATAACCTGGAACAATGTTTAAGCACTCAAAAATTGTTAGTCTTAGAGCCTTGGGGCTTTACACAGTGCAGTTGCAACAAGCAGTCAGAGATCTCAATGAAAAGGGGGAATTTATTTGTCAAAGAAACGCTAATCCTTTTGTTTGAGCTAAGATTTTTCAAGAAGCTTTAATTGGACTACAAGACTGTAGTTGGAGTTGTATTAAGAGAGGAGAAAAATACTGTTTAGATGAAGAATAATTTTGATAAAATACTTTCCGCACTGGACATCAAGTTTTACTTGAAATTATCAATGAAAAAAATGGAAAGATATGTGCATTTTTACACAATCAACTTATATATTATGTCATTTTTCTTGACTAGCCAATATTTAGAGCTTCTTTGATCTAGATGTTAAAAATAATACTAAAGTGAAGAATACCAAAGTGAAAGAATACCAAAAAAAAAGAGAGAGAGAGAATATACCAATTACGTGCAAAGCACTGTTAAGCTCTTTACCATGTCGGTAATTACATACTTAATTGTAATTAAGCTTCACTGTATCAATAATTCACATAGTTATTCAGATTGACTTTCTGAGAATATATTTTCCCCTCTCAGAGGGGGCAGCTGGAGATTACCAAAAAGAGCCCAAACTTAGCATCTGAACCCTTGATTGGGCAGAGCTGGCTCTGCTATATTTGAACTATAGAACTTTGAACAAATTAATGAATCAAGTTTCTATTCTCTTATGGGTAGAGCCCCCTTTCCCCCCAAATATTACCTGACAACTGATTAAAAGAGCAAAACTGAGTGTGTTGAAACATACCGCAGCAAGGGAGGATACCAACTTGACAGATTCTTTGCAGCATCTCAGAAAAGGAATATCAGAAATGGAATATTAAAAGGGTTTTGGGGTTCTGGCCTTTCAAGGCAGGGAACTGACTGGAATTGGCAAAGTTTGTGATATAGCAGTGTAGGTGGACAAAGCGAGTCTGGATAGGTAAAAACATTAATAAGCACGCCATTTGCCCAGGTGAGCAGTCTATTGCCTACAAGAAATTGATCTTTGAGAATTTCTTTTTTCTTGAAACAACTAATCTACGATCTTATCTAAGCATATTGGCATAGTGTCAACTCCCATATCTATAAAATGGGTACAACGGTACTTCACAGGATAGTATGAAAATTTAATTATATAAAAAAAATTTTTTTTTCAAATATATATATGGTAGCTTACTTTTATATTTTACACTTATTTTTTAAACTAGTTTAAATTCTAGTTTTTTGGTTTGTTTGTTTTTGCCTTTTTTCCCTCATTTTAACTTAAAACCAAATAAAGATTGATTTTCTAATCTCATGATTTACTTTCCTATCTTTGAATTCTAGTCCAAACTGCCAAATTGAGCAGGATAAAAGGAAATAGAGACAAAATATTTTAATTAGTTGTGATTTCTGAAGGTCTCAAATCTACAGTCTTTGATAGATGACTCTGTCTGCAAGTCAAGTTCACAGTATGCTGGTGTAACAAATAATGATGAATAAACAAATGGTGACATCTTGTGGCCTTTCAGCAACATGTGTACATGTAGGCATGGAGTATAAAAATCTGAAGACCTAGTCCCTGTGCATTTGCATCTTTAAAAATGTTTCTTCTTGCTAGAATTAGAAGATGGTGAGAAAATATAATTTGAAGAAATATATATATGTGTGTATATATATATGGTATATGATAAATGGGATCGATTAAGAAGCCAAGGTTATTTTCCTTTATTGGAATATTCTGAAATATGAGTTTCTATTAATTTCTAGATGTATTCTTTATATTTTAAGATTTTGTCAAACACTGGAAATGCTACTTCTATTTTACATGAAACAGATGTTTTTTACTTTATGCACAAGTCAGCAAATAATTGTCCTTAAAATCATAGTTTGTTATAAATATTTGTTATGAGTATTAGCAGCATATTAAAGAAAATATTTTTTATAATTCATAGAAATTTTTCTCCAAATATTTTAGTTGATTTTATGCTGTACCTCAGAAAGAAGCCCTTGCCTAGCTTAAAACCAACATGTTGTTGTTGTTAGGTGCCCTCAAGCTGGTTCCGACTCACAGAGACCCTATGTACAACAGAACGAAACACTGCCCAGTCCTGCACCATCCTCACAATTGTTGCTGTTTGAGCCCATTTTTGCAGCCACTGTGTCAATCCACTGAGGGTCTTCCTCTCTTTCGCTGACCCTCTACAAAACATGACGTCCTTCTCCAGGGTCTGGTCCCTTCTGATAACATGTCCAAAGTAGGTAGACAAAGTCTCACCATCCTTGCTTCTAAGGAGCATTCTGGTTGTACTTCTTTCCAAAACACATTTGGTTGTTCTTCTGACAGTCCATGCTATATTCAATATTCTTCACCAGCACCATAATTCAAGTGCATTGATTTTTTTTCAGTCTTCCTTGTTCATTGTCCAGTTTCTCATGTATATGAGGTGATTGGAAACAGTATTTCAAATTCAGTTGTGTGTCTGTTTCTTAAAACTTTCAGAATTATCAGTCACGTTAAAAAATAACTAAAATACCCTTTCAGAGCTCATATTTTATAAAGGTGAATTCTCCTCCCCAATTAGCAAACTTTAAAAAAAAATTAAATGTATAATAATACAAAAACCCAGTGCCGTCAAGTCGATTGTGACTCATAGCGACCCTATAGGACAGAGTAGAACTGCCCTACAGAGTTTCCAAGGAGCACCTGGCATATTCGAACTGCCAACCCTTTGGTTAGCAGCTTAACCACTACGCCACCAGGGTTTCCTTATAATAATACAGAACAAATTAATAAACTCAATGTTAGAATTTAACTTTGTGGTGTGATTTTAAAAAAAAAAAAGCTCTTTAGTCCCTCTCTTACTACTTGTTTCAGCAACATATTAAGAGCTTACCTTCTGCAAAGCACTGTGCTAAGTACTATCAATGATACTGCCTTTTTATTTTATGGAAATAACATTTATCATCTATCCTACTAACAGTGACTCCATCCTTCTACTCTTCTAGCCTAGTGTCCTTTCTTCCCATAAACTTCTTCACTGAACTTCAGTGAAAGATATTTACTTTTACAGGGCCCAAAGTTTCCAACACTGTTTAAATAATAACTTCACCAATGCCTGTAAATATTAATCGATGCAATAGGTATACCCAAACAAGTGAACATTTTAAGAATCTTGTAATGGTGAAATTTGTATGAAAGTTTTTGATACCCTCAGGTACGGATTGATCTGTCTTGTATCTGAGCTATACGAGGTGGGGTCCCATAAAACAAGTGCCCACCCTGAACCACTAACCTTCACTAGTTCACTGAGAGGTCTTGGAGGCCCCAGGATCATCATGTAGATGTGAATTTTAATTCTTTGTAGGAACTATACATGGGATATATGCTATATTGGTAAGTGTTTTAATTATCATTAGTCTAGTATACTATTTTAGTATGCTAAATTGTACCTCTTTCTTCCCTTGTAGCCCCAGTGGCTCCAGAAATCACTTCTGTGGAATATTTTAACAGTCTGTTGTATATCAGTTGGACATATGGCGATGACACAACTGACCTCTCCCATTCTAGAATGCTACACTGGATGGTTGTTGCAGAAGGAAGGAAGAAAATTAAAAAGAGTGTATGTTTCTTCAAATCCCAACATTGGGCACCTGCAGTACTTTCCTGTGACTGCAGTAACAAATTACCACAAGCTAGGTGGCTTAACACAACAGAAATGTGTTCTCTCATAATTCTGGAGGCCAGATGTCTGAAATCAAGACTCTAGGAGGAAATTGTTCTTTGCCTTTTTCAGGAATTTCTGGGCTTGCAGCTGCATAGCTCTAACTTTGCCTTCCTCTTCACACACCTTCTCCTGTGTGTGTCTCTTATAAGGGCTCTTCTTATTGGACTCAGGGCCCACCTGGATAATCCAGGATGACCTCATCTCAAGATCTTTAACTTCATTACATATGAAAAGACCCCTTTTTCCAAGTAACTTTATATTAACATATTCCTAGGGATTAGGATATGGACATATCTTTTGGAAGGCCATCATCCAGCCCACTACAGTCTGAACAAATAAAAAAGATCAGGTTATTGAGACATTAAACAAAAGTTTATGTGCCAGGGGACATTGTTTTAGGCTCTGAAGATAGAACAATGAACGCATATTAGATTCTTCCTCTCCTGGAGATTACCTTTTAGACCTGTAATAGTTTGCTCTAATAGTTGTAACTATCGATTTGATTTATATTGAAAGTTATGATTTGAGCTTGTTATTCATGATGCCACACATTTTCAAGAAAATTTAAGTTACTATATTTCACTATTTTTTCCATACATATCAACACGTAAATATTGGGTACATTGGGAATACTTATTATTTTCTGCTGGGCTATTAAGCTTTTAGACATTGGATTACTTAGTGTGCAGACTGAATTACTGTAATAAAGAAGCACAAAATAAGGTAATGATTTAAACAAGATAGAAGTTTATGTCTTTCTCATGATAGCCCAGAGCTAACAGGGTACCTCTACTCTAAGGACCATCCAAGGATCCAGATTCCTTCTATCTTATTGCTCCACCTTCCACCATGTATAGTCCTCATTTGCATAGATGAGCCTTCTTCATCATTATATTCATATTCTGCATTGCAGGAAAGGGAAAAGGGAGAAAATGGAGGCCTGCCACTTCCAGTATGTGAACTGAATTATAAGTAGCCCATGTAATTTCCACTTAAAATCCATTGGTCAGAATTAGTCACATGGTCCTCCTAGTTGTATGGGATGCTGGGGAATATAGTCTTTAGTCAGGAAGCCATGTGTCTATACACATAGCTAGGCTTCATTCTGAGCTTCTCAGCCACAACTGAGCAATGTACATATCAGTAGCACACAGCTCTAAATATGAGAAAAAAATCAGAACAATACCTATTTTACATTAGAAAATTGTATGCAAAATTATTCTATCTGAAATGTATTATACATTTTTAAGTCTACTCCACACTTAGCCAGTTTAGGAATTTATATAACATTCTGAGGCAATAATGCAGCCACTCATAGGGTTGTAATCAACTACAGATTGAAGCACAGAATAGAGGGAAAGTCAGCTCTAGGCTTGTAGTTGTTTGGGGTGGTATGCTGGTTCAAGTTCATTAGAAGTTTAAGCCCTCGATTTTGATAATCTTGCAGGTAACACGAAATGTCATGACTGCAATTCTCAGCCTGCCTGCAGGAGACATCTACAACCTCTCAGTAACTGCTTGCACTGAAAGAGGAAGTAATACCTCCATGCTCCACCTTGTCAAGCTAGGTAAGAAGAATGCATGAGTATGTGAATGAAAATAATTGTGCTGAGAGAACTAGTGTCTGCATCTCTTGATTTAGTTTGGGCTTTTCAGCTCAATGAAATAGTAATGGAATATGGCTAACTCTCTTTTGTAAGTAGAAAGTAGGCATTTATACTACCTAAAGAGTACCTTGGAAACCCTAGTGGCATAGTGCTTAAGAGCTCTGGCTGTTAACCAAAAGGTTGGCAGTTTGAATCCACCAGGTGCTCACTAGAAACCCTATAGGGCAGTTCCCCTCTGTCCTATAGGGTCGCTATGAGTCAGAATCGATTTGATGGCAGTGAGTTTGGGTTTTGGTTTTAAAGAGTACCTGGAACTTAGTATGAGTTTCTGTGAATGGAATATATACTGTGCTGGGAAACAAGTGTTCACCACTCTTAGTAAGGTTAGAGGAACCGAAGAATCTTAGGCTTTGGGAGATGGGAGGACTTAGAGATTATCTAGTGCAGTGTTCTCAACCCAATCAGACAACAATCTCTTTTCATAAAAATATTGCACAATACCCTCTTTAATATCTTAAAATAAAATTCATGGATGAAGTAACCTAAATGTTGATTTTTTTAATTTGATGTAATTTTCTTACTCTAATACAAAATTAAAGTAATTAAAATAATTAAAATAAAAGTAATTTATAACAAAATAGTATGAATTCCCTAAATATACATTCAGGCATAGCTACTATAAAAGACATAATGAAAATTGTATGATGCCTGCTCATACTTAAGTTTGAGTTTGCAAAAAATAAAAGATTGGAAGCCCTTCCATGCAAGCAGTACAAAAATAAATGAACAAATAAATTAATTAGTAAATAATAAAGAAATAAGTAAGCATAGATACAGATGGATCCCATAATAAAAACTAGAGTTAGTAAGTAATAAGAGACTATACAAATCTGTATGCCACAAAAGAAAGTGAGAAATAACCGTAATTAGAGATAACATGCCAAAAATTGAACAGAGTATGATATTCTTGCAAATGAGCTGGAATTTATTGTCTATTGTAGTGTAAAAATAATTCTTTATATTATGACAGACAACTGGAAGTGACACTGTATAACATAAAACACTTCTTCAACATTCAAAACTTTACCACAAATACAGACATACATTCACTTTCTGATACTCAAAGAGTCCCCTGAGACCATACCCTATAATCAGCAGCAGGCAATGGAGGCTGGATTGGCAAAAAGTTGAGCATTAGACCTCCTGGGGTAACATCAGTGTAAGAGCTGCAATCCAGAAGTTAATGTATAATTTCCATACATAATTTTCACAGCACAGATATATCATTTTTATATTTCAAAAACTAAAAATACATAAAACGGCAGTAAGAAAAGTATTTTCTGAATATTTAATAAAATTTTATTGACATCTCTGTTTTAGATGTCTAATTTATATTGTGCGTGAGTCTATTCTTTAAGAGTCTCAAATAGTTTCTGTTATTTTATATGTGCATTTGACAGCTATGAGTAAAGACAAATATAGGACCATCGCTCAACCAAAAACCCAATCCACTGTCTTCAAGTCAATTCTGACTCATAGCGACCCGAAAGGACAGAGTAAAACTGCCCCACAGAGTTTCCAAGGAGCACCTGGTGGATTCGAACTGCCAACCTTTTGGTTAGCAACCATAGCTCTTAACACTACACCACCAGGGTTTTCAGGACCACCACTAAACCTAGTTGCTATTAAATCTATTCCAACTCATGGCAGCCCCATGTGTGTCATAGTAGAAGTGTGTTCCATAGGAATTTTAATGGCTGTTTTTTCTGAAGTAGATCACCAGGCCTTTCCTTTGAGGTACCTCTAGGTGGACTCAAGCCTCCAACCTTTCGGTTATCAGGCCAGCGTATTTTTAATGGCAGCTTAAATACCATGAGCAACATTGTTGTCTGTGATGTACTTTTAGAAATCAGTTTTAAAAAGCTCTACCAAAGTAGAACAATCTTTCCTCAATTTACCCATTAGTTACGTCTCTCTATAATTCAATGCATAATGTACTGAGTCTCAAGTCTTTTCTGTTTTATATTTGCAATTGATTCATTACCACGCAAAACAAACAAACTACATTCTTGCACTGAAATCCTTTAAAGTAGTTGGAAATACATGATGTATTGAATGAACACTATGGGCAGAAGAAAGTACAATATTCAGTAATTTTAAAATCATTTAATTCCATTTAAGTGTCCTTCTCCATAACAAATGTCTTCTAAATTATTTGAAAAAAAAACTTTCAATATCATTCCATGGTAAAGCACTTGAAATTTGTTTGTGTTGAGTTTATTCTGGTACGACATTTGAAAGTCATGTGGGACATGGAATAATATTTTGGTTTGGGAACTCTCTTGATCGTTGAAGAACATCAAGCCTTTCGAAGTCCTCACCACAGAAGTCCAGTTCACTCCCTCCCTTGTAACTTCTGAAAACATTTCTGCAAATTTCCAAAGCACCCTCAAGGTGGTGGTACTGTTCCTGTTGAGAAACACTGGAGGCATTCAATCTTCCAAGCACCACAGGATATCTGCTCTTCTTCCCCAGAGGTCTATACTTATATTCTAGGAACATGGAGATCACCAGCTTCCAATATTGCATAATCTGTATGCCTTCTATTAAGAAGAAAACGTTCTACTTATCAATTCCAACCATTATCTCTGGTTATGTTCTCTGGGGATATCAAGGTCCGTTCAAAACTCATTTCCTGGTAACTGGAATTACTTGAAAATTCTGCTCATGTTTCCCATGCCATGCCTTTCCTTTCCAAAGCCTTATTATTACAGGTAGCTTTAAATATTTCTCAGGTCCTACCTGCTATCTCCAACTCATTTGGTTTCTCAGTCTCCCTTAAAATCCAAGTTCAGAGGTGGTTGGATCAAAACAGCATTCAAGGGTCTATTGTGTGCTTCACTGCATTTTTTATGTGACATACAGATCAGCTATGGAGCCTCAGGAGGATGTATTAAACGCATGAACCATACAGTTATATCTACATAGGAGTATGAGTAACAACCACGAGAGTTTCCCACACTTATTATCAGTTTTATGCCTCCATGTCTCCCTGTTAACAGGCAAGACTGGCTAAATCAGCTTAGAAAATTCCTTTAAACTTTTCAAGAAAGAAAGGCAAGTTCTGATAGAAGTTAATTCTTTGAATTATAACCCTTAGAATCAATAAGCCTTTCCTTATTTGTACCTAAATACCTCTATCTTGTTGCTCTCTGAAGAAAAGGCAGACTGTATACAATGTACTTATCCTTGGCCTTATTTTTTTCCCCAAAAGCTAAATAACCTTCCTTTTTAGCTTTTTGCTAAAGTATCTATTTTCTATTTCATGATTTATGTTACTGTGTTTTATATGCTCTTTCAATTTCCTACAACATAATGCCTTGCCTTCTGTAGGTGTTCAATAAATACTTGTTGATTTGAATTGAAATTACAGACCTCAAGGCTAAAAATAGTATTACAGTTAATATTTAATCAAAACAAGTTTCACCTTTCAGAGAAGTTGAATTGCGTTTTGTCTTAGTAATAACTGAATTCCAGTTATTTTTTCACAGAACTTTCATTCTAGCCATTTTATGTTTCTTCACAGCATTCATTTGGTACACACACAGGTTATATTAATTCTATGTTACAGATAAATACAACTTTGCACACAGATGTCCAGGGCTTGCTCAAATCAGAATGTCATTACTAAAGCTAAAACCAAAACTTGTTGGGATAACCCCTAGTTCAGATCTCAATTTCTTGTGAGAGAGACCCCTTTAGAATGATTCTACCTGCTGTCATGGAAGGCAGGATCAACATCTTTAGAAAGAAACCAGACTATCAATGGGTCCAGTATAATAGAAATTAATCCAGCAGACAAGTGCATGGGTGAGGAGACTTAGAAACAGTTGCTAAGAGATTTCAATTATTATATCATCAATAAAACTGCATAAGAAGACCTGTATCTATAGTTGTGCTGTTTGCAGGGCGTGGAGTCAATCATTCCATCAAGAATTTTAAGTTGTGAGCCACACTGTGGTATTGTGGTGGCATGTGATGACAGCTCCCTTTGGCTAGTCAATACAAATGTCAATCAAATCTGCACTAGGACTTGCCATTTTACAAGAACTCATTGGTCTGCATGTGACTGTGGCTTCAACCACCAAATACTCATAGTTTCTAATCTTGGTGACTCTACCTGGAGCTCTGGGTCAACTTTACGAGGATTTGGCAAGTCTATATTGAAGAATCAGTTTTTCTAAACAAATAAACAAAAAAAGGAGTCAAAGACCAGGAATAAGACGTGCTTGGACATATCACAAAATCATTGTAAGATCATAGATAGCCATTCATTCATTAATTTAACAAATATACACCGAGAACATTTCAGACACCAGACTACTTGCAGTAATAAACAAAAAAGGCTACTTTAATTTTCTCTTCACAAGGAGCTTCTGATCTAGTGAAAGGAGACAGATGGTAAAGCAAAAAGAAGCAAAACTCATGTAGTAATAGTACTTCACAGAGCATTAAAGCAGGGTAATGTGCAGAGTCACTATATGGTAAAGGCTCTCTCTGAGGAAGTGATGGAGGCTGAGATCTGAATAGCAAGAGAGACAAACCAAAAAACCCAAACCCACTGCCATCAAGTCGATTCCCACTCATAGCAACCCCATAGGACAGAGTAGAACTGCCCCATAGGGTTTCCAAGTCTATAAAATCTTTTTCGAAAGCAGACTACCACATCTTTCTCCCTCAGAGTGGCTCGTGGATTCAAACCACTGACCTTTTGGTTAGCAGCCGAGTCCTTTAACCACTGTGCCATCAGGGCTACTAGCAAGAAAAATCAGCCACTAAAAGAGTTGGAAAGTGGATGCAAGGCACAGGGAGTGAGCAGAGGCCAGATTATGTAGGACTTCCAAGGCGTGGAGTTGGGATTTTATTTTGGATGCAATGAAATGCTGTTTAGAGAATTTAAAATAAATAATCTGATTTACATTTAAAATAATCCCTCTGGTTGCTAAAGGGAGAAAGGATTGTTGGGTCAACAATGAAAGTAAAGAGAGCAATTAAGAAGCTACTTGCCCTAGTTTTAAAAACGGCATTCTAAATCAAATAAATCCCATGGAAAATGATGGTAATTTAGACTAAGTGGTAGTAATGGAGATGGAGAAAAGTGGACACAATTCAGGAGCTTATTTAGGGGGTTGTGTCCATAGAACTTTCTGGTGGGGTGAAAATGGAGAAAGGAAAATTAAGAATGACACGTTGGCTTTGCTTTTGAGCAACAAGGGTGGCTGGGGGTGCAATTCACTTAAATGGAAAAGACTAGAAAAGTTAGAGGATGAGTAAATATGGGGTATGGTGACAATCAAGAGTTCTTCCTTGAACATAAAAATGTGACAGCTATAGGACATCCAAGCGCAGATATCAAGTAAAGAGGTTGATACATATGTCTGGAGACCAGCGAAGAATTCTGAACTGGAAATACAAGTTTGAGAGTGTCTGGATAATACCACTGAAGAGTAAGTACAAATAAGAGATCACTAAGCAGTAAGTACAAATAAAGAAGAGAAATGCTGGATTCAGCCCAGAGGAAGCACTTCTGCATTAAGAGTGAGCAGAGGAGCCAGCAAAAAGAGACCAGGAAGCCACTAACGATGCAGTTAAGAGGCAACCAAAACACAGAATGTGCAGACCACCATTGTTAAACTTCTGCTTTATTCAGACCACAAACACGTTCAGGCAGGTTCAAGATAAGGAATCATATAACTTTAGTGCTAGAAGAGATTTTGGAAACAATTTAGCGCAATATCCTCATTTGTGTAAACTGAACCTAGAAAAATTTGACCCACTGTTGGGCCTGAGACTAGAAACTGTGGTCCAGTAATTTATTATCTATCTTCTGCTTGTGTTTTCTGGATTATGATTTTTTTTTTTCCCTAAACACTTCATTTTTCTATTAATACATTTAACAGACCAGGGAGGACCCTCACACTCACTCTGGTGGCTTTCACTTCCTTTTTTGGCATTTGGTAGTAATGCCGTTGATCTGATTCTGCTCCCCTCAGCCATAAAGGCTTTTACATAGATTCGAAACTTTTAAAACATAATTTGGCTTTAGACAAGACAGAATCAAAGTACTTTCAGGTGTTAGGAATATGGGGGATATTAGAATCTGTTCTCTCTCTCAATATTTCAGCAGCTTGCAAAAAAATTCTATACATGTGGAAATGCAATTTCTGACTTTACAACAGTCCAGCCATTATGCAGTGTTGCCTTTTGTGATCTCGCTCCCAAGTGAGAACTGTTTTTTTACTCTTATGTTGAAGTCATAGAGTTTACAATTTTGGAAATAGTTGCTTAGATATATGCCATCTTTATTTTGGTAGGAAGTGTTGTGAGTCATAGCACAGTGAGGCCTAAAGTACCTCTCCATATCCACTCATACTCTTTTCTGGAATCTTTATTACTCCCGCGCACAAAAACGTGACTCCAATAAGAAGACATGTGAATAAATTGTGTCAATGTAGCTCCGAAAGAAAGAAAGATGGGTGAATGAATGGATGGAAGGAAAGGGAGAAAGAAAGGAAGTGTGCACATCCACACTATATATGGATGTACGTGTACAGGCAGCCCTCGCGTTACTAACGAGATCCGTTCCTAAGACTATTTTTAAGTCGAATTTGTAGGTAAGTCAAAACAGATACATACAATTCTTATTTAGTGTCAGTCAAATGTTTGTCTTATTATATAGTATATAGTTTACCTTTCTATGCATATGAAACAGTTGAGAAACACTTCTAAACCACTCAAAGTAGTGTGTGCGTTTGTTATTACGAGCCATTGCATGTATTTAACTCAAATTTTTAATATGATAGACTTAAGTCAGACATTTGTAACTGGGGACTGCTTGTGTATACATACTGCCAGCCAACTGGAAAGAGGCTAATAAAATAATTATTTTAAATTTATTATGATTATTTTAAATTCATTACATCACTCAACAAATATTTATTTAGCATCTATTAGGAACCACACACTATTCTAAGTGCTGAGCATACAGCAATGAACATAACTGACAAAAATTTCTACCTTCATTCTAGGGGAGAAAAAGAGACAATAAACATAAACACAACCAAAAAACCAAACCTGTTGCCTTTGAGTCAATTGCGACTCATAGCGGCCCAATAGACAGAGTAGAACTGCCCCGTAGGGTTTACACGAAGCAACTGGTGGATTCAAACTGCCAACCTTTTGATTAGCAGCCAAGCTCTTAACCACTGCGCCACCAAAGATGTTAAGTGGTGATAAGTTCTATGGAGAAAAATTAGGCAGGAAAGAAGCATAGGAAGTTTTGTGGAGAATAGAAGTGTAATTTGAATAGAGTGGTAGGGTTATTTTCACTGAGAGGATGATATTTGCGGAAGAACCTGAAGAGGGTGAGGAAGTGCAACAAGCAGATAACAAGGAATAGATTCTGTAGGCAGGTACAGTGTTCTGGAAGGAGTAGTAGTCTTAGCAAGTTCAGGAAAAAAGCAAGGTGCAGTACAGCTGGAGTACAAAATTCGAGGGCAGAGAGGTAACGAGGAAACAGATTGTGCAGTGCTATTGAAAAGACGTTTTAGTCTGAATGAGAGGGGACGCCTATATACAGTTTAAGTGGATAAGTCACGCGATCTGATTTAGGTTTAACAGAATCACTTTGATGAGAATACACTGTTTAGGGGTGAGGGTAAAAGCAGGGGACCAATTAGTTAGGATGAACATACATCCCAGTTGCCTGAGACAATATCGATTTATACATGTTAAGGACCAATGAAATGCTAATAATCATCTTTAGTAATCCTTTTCATCCTCAAGAGTTTGGACACTTTTGATAAATTGTATGGTTACCTTAAAATTAATTGCTACAACAATGGGCTCAAACATACCAAGAATTGTGAGGTTGGTGCAGGACAAAGTACTCTTTCATTGTTATACATAAGGTTGCCATAAAGCAGAGCCAGCTAGATGGCAACTAACAATAACCTTAAAATTAGAAAGTTATTGCATTTCACCAGGCCAGTAGCAGTGCAGGTGATGAGAAGTGGTCAGATTCTGGGTTTATTTTGAAGGTGGAACTAAGAGAATATGTGAATGGATTTAGATTATTTTTTATGAATGGATGAAAGAAATCTAGGGATATTCCAAGATTTGGAGCCTAAGCAGTTGGGAGGATAGAGGTGCCATTTGCTGAGTTGGGGAAGATTATGGGAGAAGCAGGTTTGGGGGGCAGGAGATCAGAAGTTCTGTTTTGCATACATCAACATTTAAAGATGCCTATTAAACAACTGAAATACCTGGGTGGTACAAACAGCTATCGCACTCAGCTCCCAAACAAAAGGCTGGCCGTTTGAGTTCACCCAGAGGTACCTAGGAATAAAGGCTTGGTGATCTACTTCTTAAGTGCTTGGCTACTAACCGAAAGATCAGAAGTTTGGACCCACCAGCTGCTCCATGGGAGAAGGATGGGGCAGCCTGCTATAAAGATTTACAGCCTTGGAAACTTTATGGGACAGTTCTACTCTGTCCTGTAGGGTCCTTATGAGTTGGAATTCAACTCAACAGCAAGGAGTTTTTAGTTTGGATCTACTTCTGAAAAAATCAGCCATTGTGAAGCTATGGAGCACAGTTCGACTCTGGCACATATGAGGTCGCCGTGAGTCCAAATTTACTTGATGGCAACTGTTTTGATATTAAACATCAAAGAACAGATACTGAGTAGTCAGTTTGAATAAGGAGCTTGGATTCAGGGGGGAGACTTCAGGACTGGAGATATAAATTTGAGGGTAGTCAGGAAACAGAGCTGATGAGTTTATCAAGGAATGAATAAGATAAAGAATAAGAATATCCAAGGACTAAGCCCTGGCACATTCCAGCTTCGAGAAGTGGAAGTAGTGAGGAGGAACAAACAAAGGAGACTGAGGAGTGGCTAGTGAAGTAGGAGAGAACCCAGAACAGGGTGATGTCCTTGGAGACAAGTATACAAAGTACTTCAGTGAGTAAGGAGTGATCAACTTGTCAAGCCTGCTGACAGGTCAAGTAAGATGAGGAATGAGAATTGATCACTGATCTTAGCAACCCAGAGTCATTGATGTTTGATGATTTTGAGGAGGGACGTTGAGTGGAGTGGTGGGGACAAAATTTAATTAAGAGTCCGAGAAAGAATGGAAGGAGACCTGAAGACAGCAAGAATAATAAATTTCTTGAAGTGTTTTATTATAAAAGGAAGGAGAGAAGTTGAGTAGGAACTGAAGGATTAAACGGTCCAAGTGTTTTTCATTTCTTTGTTTTTGGTTTTGTTTTGTTTTTACCTTTAGAATGGGGGAAACAGCTTGTCTACAAGATAATCAGAATGTCGGTAAAATTGATGGTGCAGGATGGTTAAAGATCAGGCTTGTTGGGGTGCTGTCCTTGATTAGACAGAGGAAATGGGATCCAGGGTGCCAGTGGAGGGATTGGCCTTAGGTTGGGTGAATTTGGAGGAAGAGGAGGAAAGGCAGAGAATAGGGCACTAATGGAGTAGGTGAGTAGGGTTAAGGTTTGTAGAGGGTTACTTCTGATAGGATTCATATACGACAAACACATGCTTGTACTTTAGGTTTGCAGAGGATCGTAATTGCCATTTTAACTCTTGTATGTATCTGGGTGGCCAGCAGCCCCACACAAGCATTATTTTCTGGTTTAGGCTGTCAGGCATGTCACTGCAGCTCTGTTCCTGGGCCTACAACTAATCAATACCTGTCCTCAACATATGCATCCCCCATTTTCCATTGCAGCCTTCTAAGATTCATTGCTCTTTGTCAGCTGTCAACAGCCATGCCACATAATTTTAGCACTTCCTTAACAACATTTCTCCTGCCCACCATGAAGTGACTGCATATTTTGCATGTGCACTGTTTTCTTTAAGATACTAGAAGAATCTGGAAGATGGACTCATAAAAACCAAAACCCAAACCTGCTGCCGTCGAGTCGATTCCGACTCATAGCAACCCTACAGGACAGAATAGAACTGCCCCATTGAGTTTCCAAGGATAGGGCAGTGAATATGAGGTTTGGCAGTTCTTTAATTGCATGATTAAATGCAAACATTCATGTCATACCCTACTCTGGAAAATTTGGTCTTCTGGGCAAAGAAACTTCTGAGGGTATCTCATTTTCCCCATTTATCTAGAAATGAATGGAAAGCACCCATATTTTTTTGCAGGAAGCCAAATGATTTGTAGTGAGAAGGACACTGAACTAAGAGTGAGGATGATTGAATCCCAGTCTTTGCTCTCGCACACAAACTGCTCTACTTTAGACAATTGACTCAGACTCTGGATTTTGGTTGCTTCATCAATAAAAGCAGGATCTGAACTAGAGGTTCTTGCAAGTTTTAGAATTTAGCTCATACCTGGGTTCAAAATAAGACAATAATGAGAGTAGTGATTATTCTCTAAGAATTTTGCCATATATAACTCCTAACCAAACAAAAATGCTAAGTGCAAACACATATTCCTGAAACCAAAAAAGGAGGAAGTCAGATGTTTTGTTTTGAAACTAAGGAATGTTAAGTAAGAACTTTCTCTGGAAAATGCTATTTATCTTTAGAAGTGACTTGAGCTGCTAAATCTATAAACCCACCCAGTGATTCACAGAAAGGGATATAACCCTTGCTATTATTTTTTTTTTATCATTAAGACATAAAGAATTTATTTAAAATGTAATGGAAATGACAGACATTTCTAATTCTTGAGAAATTTTATGATTTGTATAGGAAAAGGGCCTAATTATAATTTAGTGCATCCTCAGATGTGAAATATTTGCCTGAATATTTCTTATATTTCCCAGTGATATTTTTTAAATGTTCTGATGTCTTATTAAATTTTTTTTGGATAAGGAATTCATAAGCCAGCATGAGAAAAGGCCTAATAAACTTCTGATCTAACAAAGACTTCTGTTGTTGAATATTAATTTTCCTCTTCTTAATTTCATGGTATAATCAATCTTATTTAACGCCCTCTGAATAATTTCTATACCTCTTGTTTTTTATTTGGGTCTTGCCCCCCCCAAATAGTGCTTTCTTTTGCAGATGTTTTCTTGATCATGTTGAATGTAATTTATGTAGCTTACACTGCTTAAATTGCAGATGTTTTCTTTGGCCAAACTGAATGTAAATTTTGTAACTTACAGTGTTTAAGTGAAAACTGCCGGAGTGGAAGAAAGTAACTCATATAGATTTAGATAGAAATATAGATTTTTAAAAATTGCTATAATATATAGTATATGAAGATACTAGCAAATTGCTGTCAGTGAGGCTTATAACTGAAAATAGATTTTGCCATGTCGATCGTGGGTTAAAATGATTTTTGCAATTCTTTTCTGCTGATTCTCCCTTTTTACCAAAGTCACACCTTTGCAAAACAAGTCAACAAGCTTAGAGTGATAACCTTAAAGTATAAACAGAGTAAAACTAGCTTGCCCTTATGGGTATAATCTTGACCTCATTCTACGGACAGCTAAGCGAATCGGTCACATTAAAACAAGAAACAATGGAATAACTTATCAGAGAAAAATGAATTTTAGACAATAAATACGTTCTATTTCTGTTCCAAGACTAAATATTACACCTGACTATTCCCTTTGGAATTCCCTAGGGAAGGACGAGATTTGCTGCCAGAGCACAGAATAAAAATCAGACACTAGCTCACACTTCCCCGAAGGTCATTTTCACTCCTCAGAGATCCTGGGCGACAGCTTGAGCCTCTCACAATCCAATTTAAATTAAATGGTAGAGATAACACTATAGCTTCCTGTTCGGTCCCCCCTGTTCTGTGTATGGTACTTCACTTTCTTATAAAATTAAATTGATTGGCAAGCCCAAGCCTGGTGAGGCATTGAGGGCAAGAGAAGGAAAGCGGAAAGGCCAAATATTGAGCATGATACCATCAATGTTAGAAAGCTCTTAGAGATTATTTAAAAGCAAACAACCCTATTTCTATGACTTCATTTTTAAAAAGAACATGCCTATCTCCTTTAACCATTATCTAGGTACTCACATCAAATATCATGGACTCTGAAATTATTTTAAACAAAAGGAAATTTGACATTGTGGAGCATGAGAGCTTTGAGGAGGTTTAGATTTAAAATGTCATTAAGAGAGATAAAAAGAGATAACCAGGAGATGTTCTTTAATATCTGCATGGTTCTTTGCATTATATGAAGTGCGAATGTTCTAACCAAAGCTATTCAACTGAAATATAATCAGAGCCATATATGTAATTAAAATTTTTCTAGTAGCTACATTAAAAACTGATTTTAAAAACAAGAAACAGGTGATGCTAAGTTTAATAATATAGCTTATTAGGGTTCTCCAGAGAAACAGAACCTAGGCAAAATATATACGTATCTTTTTTTTTTTTTTTTTTAAAGAATTGTCTCACACCATAGTCAGGAGTGGTAAGTTTGAATTTGTAGGGCAGGGGGCAGGCTGGAAACTCAGGCACAAGTTGATTTTGCAGTCCTGAGGCAGAATTCCTCTTCAGGAAACCTCAGTATTTTTTTCTCCTAAACCCTTTTAACTGGAGACTTCCAGCCAACATGGCTCCATAGACAGAAGCAGTATGCCATCGCTCCACAGCAAAGACCCGAAAAGCTAAGTAAAATAGGGTGAAAGGTCATCCCTGGAACCTGAAGTGTCAAACAAAGAGATAAAGAACTCAGCCAAACACGGAATGGAATCAGAAACTGACAGAGGACTGAGAGCCAGGAGAAATACTTGCGGAAGTTCTTTATCAGCTAAGGCAGCACGGATTTGACATCTTGGACTCCTGTCAGAGATGAGCTGATAGAGAGCATGGGAAAGCAGCTTCATGGAGCTCCCAGCAGGAGACAGAGTACGCAGTATCCAGCGATACATGCTTCTCCCCGCCCCCCCACCCCCACCCCTGTCCTCTTCTGGCTGCTCTACCTCTGAGTTTCCCAGCTGGCTATGGTGACTTGGCTGGCCAGGAAGTGCAGCATCTGTGCTGCTTCGATTCACCCCACCCACATCAGAGATCCGCAGATCGGCGGACAGGGGGTACCAGAGCTTCAGGAGGTTCCCAGCAGGAGACAGAGCACTCGGTAACAACCGATATACGCTTTCCTAACTCCTACCCTTCTTCCCCTCCCCCTTCGGCCTCCTTTGCTTTCCGTCAGCCGCAGTCTCTTGGCCAGGAGGCAACTGCTGCTGCCCCAGGCCACTTAGACTCACCCTGTCCACACTGGCCAGGTCCCTGAGCTAGTATACCTTCTTTCCATCTGTTTTGGTTTCTTCCGTACCTCCCACGACTTCCCTACCCGTTCTCTCCAACACCTGGCTCCCTGTGCCCTCTTTGTTTCTTTTTGAAAGGCTGTGAAGCCCCCCTCAACTGGGATCCACTCCCCCGGGCTGCAACACCACGCTGCTGGAATCTCTGGGGCTTTTGTGTTTGTTTGTTTTGTTTTCTTTCTCTTTTTGCACTTGGGAGCCCCTTCTAGCCAGGCTGCACTGCACGGCCTAGGAGCCACTTCCCCAATCTGTGCAGCAGCATAGGCTGTATCCCTGGGGGGCATTTCTGTTTTTTCTTTCTTTATTTTTCTTTTTTCCTTCTCTCTTTTTCCCTTTCTGTCTTTCTGCATTTCTCAGTTCTCGTCTGTCTATACTTACCTTCTTTTCCAGTCTCCTGAATACCTGGTGCTGTGTGACATCTATACCCCCTCTAGCCAGGCTAGATTGCACAACTTGGGAGACTTCCCTTGTCTTTGCAGCAGCACTGGTGGGACCCCTAGGGGCTCTTCTTTTCTACTTTTTTTTCCCCCTTTTTCACTTCTCTCCATTTCTTGGGTTCTCATCACTCCACTCCAATGGCAAGCTCCCTTTGCACTCTTTTTTTTGGGGGGGGGGTGTTTTTTTTCCCTTTGTTTGTTTTTGGGTCTTGTTTTCTCTCTCCTTTTTCCCATACCCGTACTAGCTCCATACATCCTCCCCCCTCTTTCCTGCCTACTGCACCATGCACTGAACATAACGCCTCCAAGCACCACAGGCATGGCCTACTGGAACCTCCCTGGCACTGATTCCTGGCCCACCCTGTGAGCTCTAGTACATGCCACAAACAACCCATCCCAGCCCCTTCCCTTCAGCTGGATCTACCTTGCTGCACCATAGCTAAGTGACTGCCCCACCTTTTGGACAAGGAGGTGAAAAGTATTGTGACTACAAATGAGCAAACAACAAAGAACACACAGCCCACTTGCTCAGACATAACCAAATTAAAAAAAAAAAGGACGAAACAGACAAATCTACAATCAAGAAACAAGAAAATAACTACTGAATGTCCCAAAGACAGCAGAGAGTATCAAAACACATTAACAACAACAACAAGAAAAAAAAAAACAGGAGAGAATGGTTCCAGTAGGCATCCAAAATAAACCACCAGATGACTTTCCAGTAGAGGAAAAGGCACTAGAACTACCTGAAAGGGAATCCACATCTCTAATGTTCAGAGCTATCCAAGAGTTGAAGCAAAATGAGGACAAAAATGTGGAAAAAAATAGACAAATTTATGAAAAAGGCAGAAAATTCACAGAAAATACAGACAAAAAAATGGAAGAATTTGGGAAAATAATACAGAAATAAAATGCCAAAATAAATTCGCAACTAGAAACCACACAAAAACAACAATTAGAAATCCAAAAGATAAACAACAAGGTTTCAGAAATGAACAGTGTCATAGAAGGACTGAGGACCAGGTTTGAAATGATGGAAGACAGAATCAGTGAAATTGAAGACAAATACTTGGATACAACTCTGTTTAAGGCAGCCCTAAGAATTATGTGGTATACAATCAAAAGCAAAAATTTGCAAGTGATCAGAGTTCCAGAACAGGGAGAGAGAACGGAAAACACAGAGAGAATCATTGAAGAATTGCTGACAGAAAACTTCCCCAATATCATAAATGATGAAAAGCTGACCATCAAAGAAGCTCAACAAACCCCATATAGGATAGACCCTAAAAGAAAAACATCAAGGCATATCATAATCACACTCTAAAACCAAAGACAAAGAAAAAATCCTGCCAGCAGCTTGAGAAAAACAAAAAGTCACATACAGAGGAGAAACAATAAGACTAAACTCTGATTATTCAGCAAAAGCCATGCAGCCAAGAAGGCAATGGGATGATGTACATAAAACCTTGAAAGAAAAACATTGCCAACCAAGAATAATATAACCTGCAAAACTTTCACTCAAATAAAAAAAGAAAAACCTAGTGCCGTCGAGTCGATTCCAACTCATAGCGACCCTATAGGATGGAGTAGAACTGCCCCACAGAGTTTCGAAGGATGGTGAAATTCAGACATTTCCAGATAAATAGAAATTAAGGGAATATGTAAAAACCAAACCAAACTTACACGAATTATTAAAGGGAGTCCTTCGGTCTGAGAACAAACAACATCAGACCATAGCCTGAACCTAGGACGCAAGATTGTACCAGCCAGATACCAACCTAGGACATGAACTTTCAAGGACTATCTAAAACCAAAACAATTGCAACAGGGAACCAGAGAGGTTAATCTGTAAATGACAACAGTGCCAGAACAATAAAAGGGAATAAATGGTATAGGTATAGAACTTTCTGATGGAGAGGAAGGCAAGGCAACACAAAGCAATAATAGACAAGTTCAAAACTAGAAAGATAAGGATAAATTTCAAGGTAACCACAAAGAAAGTTAACAAACCCACTCTTCAAAATAAAGAAGAAAAACATAAAGTCTCAGTAAAAACAAAATCTACAAAAACAAAGGAAATGAAAAAGAAATCCACGAATAAAAGGAACTCAGCACAGGAGAGTAAGAGGAACAAAGAAAATGTCAGTGCCACAGAAAAAAGCACTACAAAATGACAGCTGTAAACTTACACCTATCAATAATTACACTTAATGTAAATGGTCTAAATGTACCCATAAAGAGACACAGAGTGACAGAATGGATTTAAAAAAACAGGATGTCTCAATATGTTGTCTACAAAAGACACACCTTAGAAACAAAGATGCAAATTTATTAAAAATCAAAGGATGGGAAAAAAATATATGAAGCATGTAACCAAAAAGAGCAGGAGTGGCAATACTAATCTCAGATAAGATAGATTTTAAAACAAAATCCATCATAAAAGACAAAGAAGGGCACTATATAATGATTAAAGGGGCAATCCATCATGAAGACTTAACCATAATAAACATCTACATACCCAATGACAGGGCTCCAAAATACATAAAACAAACTCTAACAGCACTGAAAACAGAAACTGACAGCTCCACAATAATAGTAGGAGACTTCAACACACCACTCTCAGTAAAGGACAGAACATCTAGAAAGAAACTCAACAAGGATACAGAAGAGCTAAAGAACACAATCAGCCAACTTGATCTCACAGACATACATAGAACTCCACCCAACAGCTGCAAAGCACATATTCTTTTCCAACACACATGGAACATTCTCCAGAGTAGACCACATTTTAGGCCACAGAGCAATGCTCAACAAAATCCAAAACATTGAGATAATACAAAGTATCTTCTCTGACCGCAATGCCATCAAAGTAGAAATTAACAACAAGAAGAGTAAGGAAAAAAAATTGATTACATGGAAACTGAATAACACCCTGCTTAAAAACCACTGGGTAACAGAAGAAATCAGAGATGGAATCAAAAAATTCCTAGAATCAAATGAGAATGAAAATACATCATACCAAAACCTTTGGGACACAGCAAAGGCAGCCTCAAAGGTCAATTTATGGCAATAGATTCACCCCTCAAAAAAGAAAAAAGACCGATCCATATTATCAAGAATAATCTCCTTTACATAAGTCATCTGATTGTAGATATTAACCATGTCTACAAAATAACTTCACAGCAATATTTAGTGTTTGATTAAATAACTCGGTACTATAGCCTAGCCAAGTTGACACATAAAATTAACCTTCACACATATTTAAACCAATATATCCAAAATGGCTTTAGAATAACCTATTACCCCACATGTCTCCTGAGAAGGAAAATCTGTCACATAGCTATTAGAAATCCCAGAATCATTGGACATTTTCCTGAGAATCCTGCTTATCACCTAGACCCACATTCTCAGCCAGATAAAAAGTAATTACTGTTTGTTGGCAAAGAATATTAAATATATCATGGACTGCCAAAAGAACGAACAAATCTGTCTTGGAAGAAGTACAGCCAGAATGCTCCTCAGAAGCAAAGATGGCAAGACTTCATCTCACGTAATTTGGACATATTATCAGGAGGGATCAGTCTCTGGAGAAGGACATCATGCTTGGTAAAGTAGAAAGTGAGTGAAAAAGAAGAAGACCATCAATGAGATGGATTGACATGGTGGCTGAAACAATGGGCTCAAGCATAACAATTGTGAGGATGGCACAGGACCAGGCAGCGTTTCATTCTGTTGTGCATGCGGTCACTATGAGTTGAAATTGACTCAATGGCACCTAACAACAACAACAACTCTACTATCCATGTCATATGTCTTAGACCACTAAGAACATTTTTTTAATCCACAACAGTACTTGACTCTGACACTGAAAGCTGATGATTTTAACAATATGATCACCACAAGAAGGCAGAGAACATCAAAATTCAACCCCAATGGGTCTGATAGTGCCCGATGACTGAATCCTGCCTTGATTCATGAATCTTGACTGTGTTTTAATCAGCCATCAGATAAGATTTATGAGTGCCCACGGATGATTAAAGGAGTCCTGGTGGCACAGTGGTTCAGTGCTCATCTGCCAAATGAAAGGTTAGCAGTTCGAACCCACCCAGGAGCTCCTTGGGAGAAAGA